>NW_018404557.1:426971-488683 GCF_002113885.1 Mizuhopecten yessoensis
ACCATGGTGACTTACACCGGGACCTCTTGTGACGCGTCCCTAGCGACGATGGCCAGTTGCTCCTGGCGGAGCGACATGGCGCGTTTGGTCCTGATGATGAGACGGAAAACGAAGTTGGGATGGCGGCCGACGCTGCTGTGACGGTGTTTGTGGATGTAGTGGTTGAGTGTAAAGTTGCCCATCGACGTACAACTTATCCACTCTCAGCGTAGCCCTTTTACCGTGACGTTTCGCTTCCTTCATGATCGGGATGAGCTCTCTGCGCCTCTCGTTAATCTCGGCGGGAAACTGTTCATTAACGGTGAACTCATTTTTGCCCCTTAATTTGACTGGCGCCGACTTTAAAACCATCTCGCGATCCTTTCTATTTTCGAATTTGGCTATAATCGTTCTGGGTTTCCCGTCTGATCTGGGCCGTAACCTGTGCACAACACTGAAATTCATATCGGACTCGATTTCTAGCTGTTTCTGGATAAATTCTTTTACAGTCCCCTCCGTGTTTTCCTCCCCTGACTGCTCCGGTATACCCCCGAATAACAAATTATCCTTCATAGATCTGCTCTGGAGAGCAAGTATTTGTTCTTTCATCTCCTGACACTCCCACATTTGATCATCGCGAACTTGCTCTATATTACTGACCCTCTCCTCAACAAGTGTTTGGTGAAAGTCAATTCCAGTTAACTTCTCCCCGTGTTCCTTTAATTCATTCCTGATCTCGCTTATAGTTTGGTCAACCTGTGCAAATCTATTTTCAATGGAATTCAATCTGTCATATATTCTGGGTAGCAGTTCAAGTTTGGATAGTCGGTTGTATATATCAACTATTACAGGGTCTGAAGTTGGGGCGGGTGGGGCGCTGTGCTGTTGAAAAGAAGTTGTTTAAAGATTTTAACAAATTTGAGCCCTGTGACTTTGATTATAAGTTAAGGTCATTCACTTAAACATGGTAGCACTTAATCCCATCATGCTACAGGCCAAATATTATCATCCTGCGACTTTTGGTTATTCAGAAAAAGTTGTTTTAAGATTTTGAACATATTTGATCCTTGTGACCTTAAATATAATTAAAGGTCATTCATTTAAAGAAATATTAACATCCCGGGCCTTTCGAACAATTGACCCATGTGACCTTGAATATAAGTGAAGGTCGTTCATTTGAACAAACTCGGTAGCCCTTCACCCCAACATGATACTAGTCAAATATCATCACCCTGGGCATTTGGGTTATTCAGAAGAAGTTGTTTAAAGTTTTTATTTAGACAATTGACCCATGTTACCTTGAATGTAAGTGAAGGTCATTCATTTTAACAACCTTGGTAGCCCTTTATCCCAGCATGCTACTGGCAAAATATCATCCCCCTGGGCATTTTGTTTATTCAGAAGAAGTTGTTTAAAGAATTCTTACATATTTTACCACTGTGACCTTGAAAATTGGTGGTGGTCATTTATTTGAACAAACTTGATAGCCCTTGATCCCAGTTTGCTTCTGGCCAAATATCATCACCCTAGGCCTTTTGGTTATTAAGGAGAAGTTGTTTAAAGTAAAATATTGACGCCGCACCATGGCATAAGCTCACCAGGTGAGCTAATAATCACCATAGGCCTCTTTGTTATTCAGAAGAGGTTTTAAACATATTTGACCCCTGTGACCTTGACTATAAGTCAAGGCATTCATTTGAACAAACTTGGTAGCACTTTATCCAAGCATGCTACTGACCAGATATCAACATTCTAGGCCTTATGGTTATTCAGAAGTCGTCTAAGTCATTCACGTAAACAAACATGGTAGCACTTAATCCCATCATGTTACAGGCCAAATATTATCATCCTGCGACTTTTGGTTATTCAGAAAAAGTTGTTTTAAGACTTTGAACATATTTGATCCTTGTGACCTTAAATATATTCAAGGTCATTCATTTAAAGAAACTTGGTAGCCCTTCACCCCAACATGATACTGGTCAAATATCATCACCATAGGCCGCTTGGTTATTCAGAAGTTGTTTAAAGGTTTTAAACATATTTGACCCCTGTGACCTTGGATATAGATGAAGGTCATTTGTTTGAACAAACTTGATAGCCCTTCATCCCAGCATGCTTCTGGCCAAATATCATCATCCTAGACTTTTTGGTTACTGAGAAGAAGTTGTTTAAAGTAAAAAGTTGGAAGCCGGACGGACGACGCTGCACCATGCAAAAAAACCCTGAATGGAACTCGTCTTTGTAATTATAACTGGTGCAGTGGTACCTGTTAAGGGTACCTGTTAAGGGTACCACTGCACCAGTTATAATTACACAGAAGAGTTCAATCTTCACACATCCCCTAATTTGACACTTACTCCCAAACTTTAGCATAACATGTCTGATCCTTTGCCACTTATTATAACTCTGTTTATAGTACATCTTATTGTGTGACCTTGGACCTATGACAATTATTGACATTCTTATTTAAAGCAGGTATATACAGATTATAACGGTAGTAAGGATTAAACAACACAGCTGGTGGTATTTAGCTACTTTTTATTCATGGTTGCAGTTCAGGTGAAATGAAGTGTTAAATTCATAAATCACCACATACAAACATACATTCGAAATTCATTGGCATAACTAATACAAATGTTATAACGGTAACACCTCTTAGTAACGTCAGCAGCGGTTCTACATACACCGATGTTTAGAGGAGTTCACATCTGCCAGGCCTGCATACAATAACACTTAAAGAGGATCTGACCTACATTGGATGGGCCCAGGTACGCCTATGAAATAGGATAGAATTTACGACAGAGCAGAAGGGGAGGTAAAGTTAGAAGATACTAGGTCTAGAGAAGAAATGTCAAAGAAAAAAAGCTGGTCAGCACTAGATAGTAGCTACTATTCATGTGGGAAACAAAGTTGAAAATGAATTGATGTAACACTTGTATGACATCATTGTTGTCCTCGACATAACATCGTAAAAAATGACCTTGAACTGACCTTCTCCCTTACAGAGATGACCTTCTCACTTCATCAAATATACACATCCATCACACACTCACACTTCAAACATCGTTTTTTCCACTTACAGACAAGAATTTTAGTTAAAACAATCATTTTTTCTGTGGCAATAACAAACATATACATAAAACCATGTAGAAGTCCAATGCTCCTCCTACATCTGAACAATTTCATGATTGGGAGTTTTTTTGTTTTACAGGGATGGACTGTACACACTACAACTCTTACACAGTCAAGACAAAGTTGGAAGGCTTGGTTCTGACAAAATCTAAATTCTCTCCTGTCAGATATGAACCATTCTTACTTTTCACTAGAACGGGGAAACTGTACCTCACAGGTAAAGTCACATGTATACAAAACATTTTGACATATCTTTATGGCATTTAATATACTGGTATTAACTATTGAATATCACATAAGTAAATGACATTTTGTGGAGAACTGCTTTTGCAGAGAAATATTTCACAAAGAATTTTGACAATAAATAATGATTAATGTGATGTGTCTGAATGGTAATGAGACAATGACAATATTGCTAAATTTATAAGCATGTTATTAGAAACCTAACAATGTAAAAGTAAAACAAAATGTTATTTCTTAAAAAACAATTTTCCCCTTAACCGTGTATGAGTGAGAAGATCTATTCTTTTTAGATGTTGGAATGATAATCTGTACAATACTTGCTGAGTACCATTTACCTGTTGTGTCACATGGAGATACTACAGATACAGATACACCAGTACTAAGTTATCAGCTTTTGAAGTGAGAAAGTAACAAGTGAAACACAATCAGCACCAGTGACATCTACATTTAAAGTATACCCAAAAACTTCACAGGTAAAACCTTCACATTCTGATTTGGTTTGACCACCAGTAAACTGTAACACTTCAACAGAGATCTGCTTCAGAGAAAAGGTTTTATTAACACAAGTGGCCTTACATTGATCATTTTTTTGTGAATGTTATTCTGACAGCAATATCACCAATGGGAGATACAATTTTTTGTGAATGTTATTCCGACAGCAATATCACCAATGGGAGATACCTCAAAATGCACATATTCATATCTAACAAAAACAGGCTTTATCTTACCAGGGTTCATGGATAAGTTATCAACATAACGTCTTAGAAACACAAAGTAATCAAGCACTATACATGTAATAGTCTACACAGGCCCACTAAGTCTGTCCACCACAAGGTCAGGGATAACTACTCATTAAGACATTTTCTAGTCTTAAGATATTATGTATGGTTTTGCTTACTTCTGGGTTGTTTCCCTTAATCCTGGTCCATTAGGCTTGTTGGCAACACCAATTTACCTAACAGTGGTGTGGACAAGCAAACAGCTATCTAGAATACTTTTGTTTGACAAAAACGACTTAGGGAATTTTACTCAGCTACACTACAGAACTGCATTCAATGTACTAGACTAATGTGCTATGTTAACTTGGATGAACTGCTGATCAGATCAGAAACCATGGTCTGATCCAAATTATTGGAAAGTTGCTGTGTCAAGAACTCTTGAAAAATCTGTTTCTTAATCCAGATTTCATTTAAATTTATCCTGTATTCAGAATCCTTGTAAATCTACCTAATAAGCAGACTCCACAGAAATCTGGTGTGGTTTCCAGAATTCATGAAAATCTGTCCAGTTTCAAGGACTCATGGATATCTGACCTGTATTTAAAATCCTGTTAGCATGCAGAATCACCTAGTCTTCGCTGCACTCGGTCATTCACTCGTACTAAAGCTGTTGGTTATTTATGGTTTAAACCTGGTCAGTACTTATACTCAGCTTAAACATTGAGTTTTCATTTAAATTCCTGTTCTTCACAGTTTCACTAATCTCTAATGATTAGGAGGCAGGGTAGTCTAGTGGTAGGATGCCGGGCTTGTGACCGAAGGGTTGCGTGTTCGAGTCGAGTCACGGCACTGTGTTTTATCCTTGAGCAAGATACTTTATTCCGCTTGTTCCAGTCTACTCAGCTGTAAACGATTATGTAGTTGGGCAGTGCTGGAATTGTTAAATGCTAGCTGTGAGTGCCTAAATGGCAGCACCTGCTGTATGGTCCCCACCATAAAGGCCCTATAACCACGAGGATAATTTGTTAACTCCTTTGAGACGACCTACGAACTAGGTTGTAATAAAGCGGTATATAAAAACCTCAAACTATTATTATTATAATGATTGTGTACGTGATATGTTGATGCTTCCATTAGGTATTTTGTTAATGCTTGTTGTTTCTTTAACAACTTTGCTCAAAACCCTCAGATTCCCTTGAAATGTGAAATGAATCTTTTCCAGATCCCGCAAACCTTCTTGTGGTATCCAACAGAAAACCTGATGCTTCAAGGAAAGGTTTTAGCACAATCTGACATTTGCATCAATGGAGTCTGATGTAAGCGAGCTCTCCAGATTACAGGGATACATCCCAGGTACATCTTCTGTCCACTTCATGAAGCATTTTTCACCTGTCTATGGTATCCAGCTGCTCCTGGTATTCTGTGAACAGTCTCTGTAGATTTAGATTTTTCCCAATTAAAGGTAGAATTTCTTGTAAGATATCTCGCTTGTCCATACCCTGTAAAACAATGAAGAATATTCAGTAACAACAAACCACAAAATATCAAATACGAATTGTTCATATCAATTAATGAGAATAAACTATTCACCATTCTAGCCAACCAAATAAGTATTAGTTGAATTCAAAACAAACTCAAAATAAGAGCCCTCTCAGATATTTATAGAACACCTTGCACACTTCCTGTTTAAGATAATTCCTTCATCATCAGATATTTATAGAACACCTTGCACACTTCCTGTTTAAGATAATTCATTCATCAATCTATTACAAATATTTCTTTTGAAAAGTGTCTACATCCTGCACTAAGAGGTCATCTATTACTAAAAGAACTGTTGTTACTTCTGACACTACATGACAACCATTGCTACTTCTGACACTATATGACAACCGTTGCTACTTCTAACACTACATGACAACCATTGCTACTTCTGACACTGCATGACAACCATTGCTAAGTCTGACACTACATGAGATCCATTGTTACTTCCAGCACAACATGAGATCCATTGTTACTTTTGACACAACATGACAACCATTGTCACTTCTTACATTACATGACAACCATTGCTACTTCTGACACTACATAAGATCCATTGTTACTTCCAGCACAACATGAGATTCATTGTTACTTTTGACACAACCTGACAACCATTGTCACTTCTTACATTACATAACAACCATTGCTACTTCTGACACTACATGACAACCATTGTTACTTTCAGCACTACATGACAACTATAATTACTGCTGATACTACATGACAACCATTGTTACTTCTTACATTACATGACAACCATTGTTACTTCCATCACTACATGACAACCATTGTTACTTCCATCACTACATGACAACCATTGTTACTTCCATCACTACATGTCAACCATTGTTACTTTCGACACTACATGACAACTGTTGTTACATCTGACACTATATAATAAGCATTGTTACTTACCAACATGAAGTTATTCCAGGCAGATTTGCGCTTGGTTTTATATATAGGACCTAATAACTCGTCACAAACCTCTCTCAGCTTTGTCTCTAAACCTATAATATAGTGTACAAATATTGTCAGTTTTCGATTAAAAAATTTCCTATAAGATTTTTTTTTTTTTTTTTAAATATAATTTGTACTTGTTACAAAATTGTAGTTCAACTTTGCATGTGATAATAGTGATATTGACATTAATCAATGTCTACAATAGTGCCAATGAATTTTGTTATCCAAGTTTGTTTTTTACTTAAAACTCAGAAGGGCCATTATCTATGTCTCCATGATACATCATGGAATTCCCTTGGCATATAGTGAATAATCAGTGACTTTTTGAAGATTTATCGAAATGTTGTCAAGTCCCACATTAAAAGCACAAGTTCAGGTCTCAGTTGGTGCTCCTTTACAAATTAGATGGAAATCCTTTCACATGTACATCATCTGTTATCTTTTAAAGACTAACATCTAGTGTATTTCCCATTTTGGGTCTCACTCCTCTGTCCCAAAGGAGGACACACCCTTTCTTCATATAACATGTTATTCCCTAGACCCAAAGAAGATCCATACCAAAATAAGTCTAAATGGCATTGCCTGTCCTGGACAAGTAGTCTTTTAAATAACAAGAGGCCCATGGGCCTTAACGGTCACCTGAGTCTACAGTAATTTTTTTTTGTTGAAATATGTACCAATTTGAGTAAAAAATAGTATAATGTTAACTTAACTTTGTCAGGACCATGAGCTGATCATTCCTAGACCAATTTTAAGTGAGATCGGCCTATTAGAATTTAGTAGCAAAATAGCGGCCATGGCAGCCAAATTGTATTTCTGATTGACCCGAAAAATAACAACACTTTGTCAGGACCATGAGGCGATCATTCCTACCAACTTTCAGTTCAATCGGTCCAGCAGAACTTGACTTTAAGTTTGAAATAGGTTTTCAAAATGGCGGCCGTGGCGGCCATATTGGATTTCTGATCGACCCGAAAAATAACAACACTTTGTCAGGACCATGAGGCGATCATTCCTACCAACTTTCAGTTCAATCGGTCCAGCAGAACTTGACTTTAAGTTTGAAATAGGTTTTCAAAATGGCGGCCGTGGCGGCCATATTGGATTTCTGATCGACCCGAAAAATAACAACACTTTGTCAGGACCATGAGGCGATCATTCCTACCAACTTTCAGTTCAATCGGTCCAGCAGAACTTGACTTTAAGTTTGAAATAGGTTTTCAAAATGGCGGCCGTGGCGGCCATATTGGATTTCTGATCGACCCGAAAAATAACAACACTTTGTCAGGACCATGAGGCGATCATTCCTACCAACTTTCAGTTCAATCGGTCCAGCAGAACTTGACTTTAAGTTTGAAATAGGTTTTCAAAATGGCGGCCGTGGCGGCCATATTGGATTTCTGATCGACCCGAAAAATAACAACACTTTGTCAGGACCATGAGGCGATCATTCCTACCAACTTTCAGTTCAATCGGCCCAGCAGAACTTGACTTTAAGTTTGAAATGTAAAATGTTAACGGACGACGGACGACGTACGACGTACGACGGACGACGACGGACGAAAACGGATAGCAATAGGTCACCTGAGCTAAAGCTCAGGTGACCTAAAAATTAGACAAAAGGACAAGAGATGCCACACCAGATCATAAATCATTTGGACCAGGTGAGCTGATGAACTGACATCAAACTATCCTATTGTTTCCCCTGTAGCAGTACCCTGTGTAGAATTATCCCCCCCCCCCCCCCCCCCCCGAGGTTCTCTAAGTAGAATTATTTTCATTGTAGTGGTGTTTTTTTGCATTTTGCAACAAGGTACCTTTCTAAATGGATACCATTGTAGAGCTAACAAAAGAAAAATAGCATATTTGTTTTCACACAATATAGAAGAGAATGTAATATGTTGCATAATTTATATATATGTTGCAGTGTTATTTGTTTGCATATATCACAATAAACAGACCTTCTTTGACAATATAGCGGATGTAGGTATGGAGCCAGAACTTATACTCTGCTCCAGACTGGAGGGACACACAGGCCGTGAGCTGGGACTCTAGGTGACTAATAGTGGCTGTCTGTTGGAGGTGGTGACCCGAACTCATCACACGTCTAGCCAGGGACCCAAGTCTATAACAAAAAAACATAGGTTAATGTATATACCAATGACCTGAACTCATCACACATCCAGCCAGGGACCCAAGTCTACAATACAACAACGTATGTTAATGTTTATACCTGACCTGAACTCATCACACGTCCAGCCAGGGACCCAAGTCTACAAATACAACAAGTTAGGTTAATATACTAGTGACCCGAACTCATCACCATCCAGCCAGGGACCTAAGTCTATAAATAAAACAACGTAGGTTAATGTTTATACCAGTGACCTGAACTCATCACACGTCCAACCAGGGACCCAAGTCTACAAATACAACAACATAGGTTAATGTTTATACCAGTAATCTGAACTCATCACACGTCCAGCCAGGGACCCAAGTCTATAAATACAACAAGGTAGGTTAATGTTTATACCAGTGACCCAAACTCATCACACATCCAGCCAGGGACCCAAGTCTATAAATTCATCAACATAGGTTAATGTTTATACCAGTGACCCGAACTCATCACACGTCCAGCCAGGGACCCAAGTCTATAAATACAACAACATAGGTTAATGTTTATACCAGTGACCTGAACTCATCACACGTCCAGCCAGGGACCCAAGTCTACAAATACAACAAGTTAGGTTAATATACTAGTGACCCGAACTCATCACCATCCAGCCAGGGACCTAAGTCTATAAATAAAACAACGTAGGTTAATGTTTATACCAGTGACCTGAACTCATCACACGTCCAGCCAGGGACCAGAGTCTATAAATACAACAACGTAGGTTAATGTTTATACCAGTGACCCAAACTCATCACCATCCAGCCAGGGACCTAAGTCTATAAATACAACAACGTAGGTTAATGTTTATACCAGTGACCTGAACTCATCACACGTCCAACCAGGGACCCAAGTATACAAGTACAACAACGTAGGTTAATGTTTATACCAGTGCCCTGAACTCATCACACGTCCAGCCAGGGACCTGAGTCTATAAATACAACAACGTAGGTTAATGTCTATACCAGTGACCTGAACTCATCACACGTCCAACCAGGGACCCAAGTCTTCAAATACAACAAGGAAGGTTAATGTTTATACCAGTGACCCAAACTCATCACACGTCCAGCCAGGGACCCAAGTCTATAAATTCATCAACATAGGTTAATGTTTATACCAGTGACCCGAACTCATCACACGTCCAGCCTGGGACCCAAGTCTATAAATACAACAACATAGGTTAATGTTTATACCAGTGACCTGAACTCATCACACGTCCAGCCAGGGACCCAAGTCTACAAATACAACAAGTTAGGTTAATATACTAGTGACCCGAACTCATCACCATCCAGCCAGGGACCCAAGTCTATTAAATACAACAAGGCAGGTTAATGTTTATTCCAATCACTATTAATTATACAAAAAATATTCAGGTTTCAATTTCTTGTTTGGCTTCAGTGTCATTTCCTTGACCATTGTGTGGTAAGAGATTCATGGAATTTGTACGTCCTGTTGTACTTCCACCGGGACAGTTAATTATCATCATTCTAAATTTAAATAACAAAAAATAACCAACCAAGGCATATTTCTTCCATAACTATTTTTTCATTACTCTAAACTCATTTAATTTTTACTATTAAAACTGATTACCATAATATTCCATCAAATGACACTATCACTCATAGTTTCTGACACTTTGCTGCGTTCAAATTCACCTGTTGACCATGATGTCATAACAGAAACAATTGACATTGTTGATATCAGTTTTTAAACTATCTATAAACTTGTTCAATATATCAGACCCTCGGGATCATGCTTAGCGAATCACGTACAACGTCCCTTTTCATGACGTTATTTGAGGCTGGTCAAGTCAAAACTTAAGACAATTTTAGACACAAGATCGTTTCATGACCTCTGGGCCAGATCACATACTGAGTAACATGTTACCACTAACAAAGACACCTTTCTTATAATGGCTGTATTGTTGGATCCTCTATCTTTTGAATGCAACAAAAGAAAGCACAGGTGCTACATGTGTTCCTCCAGTCCTGTAGATAGTCACAAGATAAAGGATGTACATATTTCTGTGAGATACACGTATATACTAACCAGTCCTGTAGAAAGTCACAAGATAAAGGATGTACATATTTCTGAGAGATACACGTATATACTAACCAGTCCTGTAGATAGTCACAAGATAAAGGATGTACATATTTCTGTGAGATACACGTATATACTAACCAGTCCTGTAGATAGTCACAAGATAAAGGATGTACATATTTCTGTGAGATACACGTATATACTAACCAGTCCTGTAGATAGTCACAAGATAAAGGATGTACATATTTCTGTGAGATACACGTATATACTAACCAGTCCTGTAGATAGTCACAAGATAAAGGATGTACATATTTCTGTGAGATACACGTATATACTAACCAGTCCTGTAGATAGTCACAAGATAAAGGATGTACATATTTCTGTGAGATACACGTATATACTAACCAGTCCTGTAGATAGTCACAAGATAAAGGATGTACATATTTCTGTGAGATACACGTATATACTAACCAGTCCTGTAGATAGTCACAAGATAAAGGATGTACATATTTCTGTGAGATACACGTATATACTAACCAGTCCTGTAGATAGTCACAAGATAAAGGATGTACATATTTCTGTGAGATACACGTATATACTAACCAGTCCTGTAGATAGTCACAAGATAAAGGATGTACATATTTCTGTGAGATACACGTATATACTAACCAGTCCTGTAGATAGTCACAAGATAAAGGATGTACATATTTCTGTGAGATACACGTATATACTAACCAGTCCTGTAGATAGTCACAAGATAAAGGATGTACATATTTCTGTGAGATACACGTATATACTAACCAGTCCTGTAGATAGTCACAAGATAAAGGATGTACATATTTCTGTGAGATACACGTATATACTAACCAGTCCTGTAGATAGTCACAAGATAAAGGATGTACATATTTCTGTGAGATACACGTATATACTAACCAGTCCTGTAGATAGTCACAAGATAAAGGATGTACATATTTCTGTGAGATACACGTATATACTAACCAGTCCTGTAGATAGTCACAAGATAAAGGATGTACATATTTCTGTGAGATACACGTATATACTAACCAGTCCTGTAGATAGTCACAAGATAAAGGATGTACATATTTCTGTGAGATACACGTATATACTAACCAGTCCTGTAGATAGTCACAAGATAAAGGATGTACATATTTCTGTGAGATACACGTATATACTAACCAGTCCTGTAGATAGTCACAAGATAAAGGATGTACATATTTCTGTGAGATACACGTATATACTAACCAGTCCTGTAGATAGTCACAAGATAAAGGATGTACATATTTCTGTGAGATACACGTATATACTAACCAGTCCTGTAGATAGTCACAAGATAAAGGATGTACATATTTCTGTGAGATACACGTATATACTAACCAGTCCTGTAGATAGTCACAAGATAAAGGATGTACATATTTCTGTGAGATACACGTATATACTAACCAGTCCTGTAGATAGTCACAAGATAAAGGATGTACATATTTCTGTGAGATACACGTATATACTAACCAGTCCTGTAGATAGTCACAAGATAAAGGATGTACATATTTCTGTGAGATACACGTATATACTAACCAGTCCTGTAGATAGTCACAAGATAAAGGATGTACATATTTCTGTGAGATACACGTATATACTAACCAGTCCTGTAGATAGTCACAAGATAAAGGATGTACATATTTCTGTGAGATACACGTATATACTAACCAGTCCTGTAGATAGTCACAAGATAAAGGATGTACATATTTCTGTGAGATACACGTATATACTAACCAGTCCTGTAGATAGTCACAAGATAAAGGATGTACATATTTCTGTGAGATACACGTATATACTAACCAGTCCTGTAGATAGTCACAAGATAAAGGATGTACATATTTCTGTGAGATACACGTATATACTAACCAGTCCTGTAGATAGTCACAAGATAAAGGATGTACATATTTCTGTGAGATACACGTATATACTAACCAGTCCTGTAGATAGTCACAAGATAAAGGATGTACATATTTCTGTGAGATACACGTATATACTAACCTGTCTTGTAGAGGTTGTAATGAGGCCAGTGGGCCTGGAGTCCTGAGTATAGAGGTGGCTGGTGTGTAGCTATGGTGGTCTGAGCAGTGCTGTAGTGGATCATCTTTATTATATAACAGCGCCCTACAGTAAACCAATGTTAATAATGTACCATGCAATCCACATACTACATTGAATATTATTAATGTCACTTTTTCAATCTGATGTGACTTCATATTCAACTTTAATATCTAACCATTAGAACCTTGATCAACAAAGTCTGGTACCAGTATTGGCTTATGTACTCCTAAACACCTACATTAAGAAGATATCTGCCTGAACCAATTATCAAATTGTATGGCTGTGTATTGCCAATTTGATACATGAGAGTATAGTGTGATGGTATTGTCATAATTTAAAATTATCCTTTGCACTTCCATATTATGTTAAGTTATTTTTTCGTTAATTTGGGATGGGGGCCTTTTTTGTCTGATTTAGGGAAGAAAATATACCATTTAGGAAGGAAACTGTCAGTATTACACTGCAAATTGGAGAATTAGGCATATCAAATAGTCTCCTTTGGTAATGGGGCCCATTATCAACCCCAAAAAGTCCCCCAAAAAAAGAGCCCTGATATTAAAAGATGCTCTCTGATGGGTTGTTGTGTTATGGAATCAGTGTCCTTAGCTGGTGTCAAATTATTCCTCAGTATACTTTCTGAACACAATAGCGCAGGGCTAAAGTGTAGTTAAATATAACATCTTTACTCACCAGCATCCCAGATCTGAAGAGAATGTAAAAGACTTGTGATTGGACAGCGTTACCATAGGAACACCATCCGTTGTCATGGATGCTCGTGTAATAGTATCCTCTCCTGTAGAATAAATCAGACATTACCTTACACACTTGGATTATTATCCAGAGTTATCTCCCCCTGATCATATATTGCATCACACAGTGAAAGTGAAATACAGCGTCATTCCTAACTTTTCATGGAAATAAATGTATCATGTTATTAAACTTGTTAAAAGCTGACAAGAATAATGAAACACTTTCCAATACAGTGGTGACCTTGACTTCCTAATGTATAGAGTTTTACATACCTGACATGATGGAGGAAAGGTTAACATCTTTTATCACAGCAGTTTTGGTTTGCATATTCCTACAATAAAAGGTTTCAATCATATAGGTACAAGGTAGTAGTTAGAAAGAAAAACTCTATCTCAGTTTTTATAACTTCAAAAAGGGTACTAAAAGATTTTCTACACTTCAAAATGACATTCCATCTTGTTATATGCTAAACTGCGACACATGATTTGCTACATATAAATAGTCATTAATTTTCTTTTAGCTTGTGGTATTTATGGATGAAAAGTTCAGAACTATTTTTGATACTGGAAAAACGACCATAACACATTCCATCCAAAAAATAGGAATACATTGATGAAAATTAGCCAGAACTCATCTTTTAATGTTTCCTGGATTTCAAATAAATAAATAAATAAAAGCTCTACTTTTTTGAAGGGTTAATGACGGTCTCTGGTCCCCAAAAACCACACCCCTCTATATCTGCCTATGGTGTTTATGATAGTGTTACAGTTCATGATATAGGTAAATTTCATAACAATTCATTGAAATTACTCGTACAATAAATAACAACAAAAGATTACCAGATATATAAGCTGCCTTTTTGTGAAAGAGCCATCACATAATAGCCGTTGACTGACAGTCTTGCCACTCGAGAATTGAGAACAAGTTGCGGCACTAGACGACGCCCACAGCCTGAGTACACATGTACCGACCCATCTTCACAACCAACACACATGACCTCCCTGGAAACAATACATTAAAGAGTCTCATATAAAATGGCTTTTTATTGATATTTCTCTAGTGAAGGTTTTATGGCTGAAATAATAGTTTTCTAATGTGAAAAACTATTCACAGTTAACTGACCAATCAGAGAGCAACAATTCCTGTTAAAACAATAATATTTTTTATGATGTCATAGCTAAATAGCCAACAAGAGTAAAATAATCTCTCCAAACAATCAAAGAGTTGTATCCATCAAATTATTTTAAACATCAAAAGTCATAATTATTACATTTTTATTTTGTATTGCAAAATCTGATTTTTCTTAATTTTGACCACTTCGGACTAACCAGGGCACTGGTAGGTCAGCAAGAACATACCCTGTATACATTTCTCATTTATAATCAGCAAACATTCTGAAAAAATCTTTTGAAATGAAAGTGTGGTTAATGACGGATCAACATCACAATTAATATAGGGCACTTGCATGTCAGAATTAGGCCTGTATTTGCAGAAGTTTTAGTATAATGATATGACTTAGTTAAATATACAGTGAATTTGTACCTTGAGCCTTCAACAGCCAGGATCCTGGCAGTATGAACCTGCTCCCATTCCCGCACACCATCCCGCACTAACTGGATGCGATGTACCTTATTTGATCCTAGAGGAATGTCATTTGTTACCTCCAACATCAAAGATTTCTCCTCAGCAGCACGCCCATGGACCTAAAGAGTGAAAAAGTGGTCTTCTTTTGAAATTAAGAAACGTTAATGGTTATCAAAATAAATCCTAATCACATTTTCTTGCTGTTTAAAATCAAAACACTACTGAACACATACAAAATGAGTAAAACACCTTTTAATATCAGAATTATCAATAGTTCAAAGTTAGCTTTCTACTACGGCATTATAGTGCTAAATGTGAAAATCATTTGGTACAATCCCCTTATAACACTTTTCCATAAAACAAACATTTTTTTCTTTTTCTTTCATTAACAAAACAAAAGATCTGTACATATGATCCCAATGCCAGCAGTTCAACTTACATATTTGGTGAAAGACTTTTCTACGGATGGTGTTGGAAGTTTGAGTTCCGAGCTTGTCGCTATATATTTTATAGTCTCTTTCTCTACGTGGGTTTGCTGAAAGTACAAAATACACTATTTTAAATGGGAAATGGACAAAGAGAAAAATCTTAATCTAACTAGTGTTCCGATAGATTTTTTATCTGTCCAAATCTTTATTTTTGAACATTTACCGGTGTGAGGGGAGTTGATGTCATGGCTGCTGCTAGAGCTCTCTCCTTGTCGACTTTACGAGGTCGGCCCCTTCTCTCTAGTCGTTCCCCGTGAGCCCCGTCGTGTTTACGCTTCACACCCTTCATCTTGTCCTTAACCCTGTCCTTTTCAGGTCTGTAATAAAATAGGTGTGATACAGAGACTAGCCGGTTTACATTAAAATCTCAATGATGCGAGACATAATTGCTAATACAGCATACCTCCTGTTTGCAATACTGCATACCTGGAAACTTTGACTCAGTGAAACACTTTCTTTAACCTGTACAATTCATACCTGCCATGCATTATGATTGCCACTCACACTGGAAAAGGAAGCTGTGTACTCATTGTTGTCATCCTAATAATTAGCTGTCATTATGAATGGGGAAATGGGCAAAAGTAAAATGGTACTCTCTACTTCATCAGTATAAGTATCCCGGTCTGTCTTCATTTCCAACTTCAGTTACTTACACATAATCTTAACTTAAACCTGGACACACAGGTTAAATCTTTTTGCAGATATGGAAGAAAATTGTCATTCTGTAGATAAGCTTTTTTAAAGAGATCGTCATATTTCTTAAGTTATCACCTGTAAGAAAATTTAATTTTAAACTCAGTTAAGATGATGCGATTTCACAGGAGATTGTAACTTGTATGTCCTCACCTCTCAGGTGTGATAACGAGCGTCTTGGATTTCACCTTCTCTGGTTTGTCAACATTTTCCTTTACAGGTGTAAGGGCTGCCATTGGCTGTAAAATGGAAGAAGCCCAGGTAAACCACAGGGTAAACAATCACCTGTATATATGAAACACTAATCTCCATGTATGAAAAGTTGATCATTTCATTTTTTAGTCACTATCGTACACTAAAGCTACACCTGTCAGTTTGTTTTCATATCTCTCTGAGCTAATGCAAACCTCCTTTTTCATAAAATTAAATTTGCCTTCCATTTCAGACTGATGTAGCTGTCACCATATTCACTTAGTTGACGGATTTTCAAGATTGTAACAAAACAAAGACTATTTCACTATCCCACGATGTAGGACAGAACTTTTTAGAAAATCATTCATACCATCATTTGTAACACAATGGAATTCCCCCAACTCCTGTATAAAGTCAACCCATTCTCTTGTTGCATTTAAAAACTGTTTCAAACATGATGTTGTTTCTATTCCAAAAATTTTAACAGGAGATAGAAAATTTACAATTTTACACACCAGACTTAGGAACAAATGCAGCAGTCTTCAATATGACGTTTATAGAGTTAACCTCAGTGATAACCCTTTATGTTTATGTGGGGAAGTAGAAAATGTACATCACTATTTCTATACATGTCCAAATTACTCAACTGTAAGAAATCACCTGGTAAGAAATCTTAGGAACTTAAATCTTCCAGAGATCCTCCTAACAGACATAAACACACTTCTCTGGGGTAATCATGATCTCACTTTTGAACAAAACAGTAAAACCTTTAACTATGTATGTAAGTACATTAAGGATACAAACCGCTTCTAGTAAGTAGTCTTAATTACAACAATTACATCATGTTCGAAGAATTGAATTTTCTTTATCTGTGTGAAAACCTCGGTTAATTCTCTATGAGTAGGTCGGGGTACAGAGAAACAGTCGTCAACAACCTATTTTAATAATTCAACTTAAATTCAANTTTGTCATTTTCAAGGCAATACAAATATGTTTAAACAACAAAACAATCCATGATGAAGGAAAGGCGATGCTGGACCACATGGGTTGAACATTGAAAAAGTGCTATTTTATTTTGAAACTTATGACTCCTGAACAAAATAGTTTCATATTTGCAATACTGCATATCTTATACACTTCAGACTGTCAATAGTAATGGGAAGTCATTTATCTCTAAACAAAAATTTCATTTCCCCCCACTAAATGACCCCACCTCTTTTGAGAAATTACTCACCGGAATTTACTTTATGTTCAAACATGGTGTAGAGTACCATGAGTGTCCCACCTCAAGCTCAAACAAGATGAAGATTGGCTTACTTCACAATCATACTCCTTCAAAATAAAACCACCCTAAATACCTGATTAAAGATCTC
Organism: Mizuhopecten yessoensis; assembly: GCF_002113885.1. Lineage (NCBI taxonomy): Eukaryota > Metazoa > Mollusca > Bivalvia > Pectinida > Pectinidae > Mizuhopecten > Mizuhopecten yessoensis. The sequence goes on from NW_018404557.1 coordinate 444,946, forward strand.
TGCCATTAATTACCTGTTTATAGCTCTCAATCTACCTTACCTGTATGAGGGTGTTGATTGGTTTGGGTGACTCCGCCCTGATGCTAAATTTCGGTGTGGCCTCACTGCTAGACCTGGGAGTAGAGCCTGCAGGAGGTGAGGACATACTGGCTGTCTGGTTTGACTTGGGTGATGGTGAAGCAATACCTGGTCGTGTTACAATGTTCTGTTTCTCCACCCGGATCTTACTGGTGTCTTTAGATGTCGTGAACTTTATACTGCTGCTTATAGCACTATATGGGGCAGGAATAGCACTGAAATAAACATACAAAGTGTGTATTACATAAATTGTGTAATTAAGTCGGTAAACGCTAGACCAGTGTAACACCTATCACGTCTACCGGGATCAGATGGCTGTTATAGTGACATCGCAACAAGAAAGACAGAATGAAAGTCAAAATATGCCACTGGCAAACACATTTTTCATTCAGAATATACATGTGTTTTGATTACAGAATATGTATGATACGCATATGTTATAGACAAGACTACCAATCTGAATATCTTACGAGTGAAGTTTCCACAATAACAAAACAGAAGTACCTACCTGCCATTGACATCTGGCTGTGGACAAAGAAATATTGGAGTGATCCTCCGTCGCCCATCAGGTGTCTTGGTTTCTATCTGCTTGTCTCTTGGCTGAGGAACCAAATCACAGCATAACACTAATACATAAAATATTTGCAAAAAGTACATGTTCATAAAAAGGAAGATGTTTTTTTCTACTTTTCACAAAGAAGACAAATATTTTGATTTTTTTCACATGACCCTGATCTCTTGATAAGAAGTGTAACCAGGAGTGAAGGGTGAGTGGAGTTTGGGTAAGTAAATGTAACTGTGCTATGTAGTATAGAATGACAAGTAAGTCTGTCAGTGACAAGGTGCAGGAGTTTCATGAATAGCAGGGTGGACATACCCATGGTTATTGGTTTGAATGGGGGGATAGGTCATTCTAGCTAGAGACAGCACAGACAACGGTGGATTTACACAAAAATGTTAATGCTTCTAGATTCTTTACAAGATTCAATTATCAAAATCAGCAGTAATGTAATTTTCATTAGTCATCTAGACATCATAAGGGATTCAAGAGTTTTTGTGATTTATCAAGTTTTTCTATTTTTTTTAACCCTATGGTAAGGTCATATATGTGAAATATGATCGTTATACCATATCGATCAGAGAACACGTATGAGCGAGGGTTGAAAATACATTTTGTGTACAAAACGGTCACAAATTGAACAATGTGTATATTGATTAAATGGCTGCTCCATCGTCTCGGAACAGGCTACTGGCATATATGTGTTGATTGTTTTAATTGAATAGGACAGGCTAAACTAATGAACAATATAGAGCAACATCAGACTATGATCATGATAAATAAACATGAAATTATTAAATGTTTGCAAATAATATGTCACTATATTTAATCAAAGCAGTTTTACAATAACTCTTTCCCCGGATAATCTATTATTTGTTACTAATTTATCTAAAACACATTGTATAAAGTCTATCTTGATATGGTACACCAGAAATAGATTAATATCATCAAGTAGGGCGAATACTTTGGTACCTGTCAAAAGTGCAAAAAAATAAGCATTTTTGGTAGCTAAGTATTTGTAAAAAATAATTTTGTGTAATTTTAATATATGTTCACTGTGAGAAATGTTTTCAGGTAATGAAAGAGACTAACAATTACTGAGAAAACCCAGGAAATGTTAGAGGTACATCTTTAGTTTTTGAAAAACCTTCTATATGTGTACCTTGAATGGTCCATCCAATCCATTCATCAACGAAGACCGACTACCGGAGGTGTCCATTTTCTCCGGCGTCTCCTGTTTAGATAGTGGGAACTGTTTTTTCTCCTCCTCCTGTTTCTGTTTCTGCTGTTGTTGCAGTTTGAGGAGAGCAGCTGACTCTATGATCTGATTGGCTGAATTACCTTGAGTTTTCGCTGTCAAGCATCTCCCATAAATCTTCTCCAGAAACATGCTCTATAGAGGGAGAGAATCAATGACTTTATATTTATGCTTTTTATGATTATATCACAGCTTCATTGTCAATCTAAAACTGAGGCTACGGTCTAACACTTCATAGCCCAACAACATTTGTTTTTGTAGACTGAGATTTTGGATCTATCACCGAAATGCACACGGTAATTACAGCATAAAAATGTACATGACTTTGATGTGAAAATGCCTTTTTTGACAACCAAAAGCTTTAAAAGCATGTCAAGAAATTTCCAGTTCAATACTTGAAAATTGTTTAACATACACACATTCAGGTACAGACAAAAGTATTAATACAGCCTTCACAACATTTGTGAAGTGAGGGACAAAAGAATCATTACCAAATAAAACAGTAATAAGTTTTGTACTCACCATCTCCTTCCGAGATAGGGCCACACCAATCTCTTCTGGGCTAAAGTCTACATAGGCGATACTTCCATCACAAGACCCAGCTACTAACTCCATTCCATTCTGTCCCCTATAGATATGCAATGACCATAAGTACAGATCCAAACCTTTCATTGTGAGGGAAATGTGTCTCTTTTGTCCTTTTTTAAACATGCTTCATTTCTAAACCCAAAATATCTCATGCCTCATTACATGGGTAGAAATTAATACTGTAATTCAATTTATCATATAACCCAAGTAGTGAATACTTAATTTTACATGAATTCCGCTTGAAAAGATATGAATCATGTGAAATGACAGTTTCAGAATTATAAAATGTAGGCCAGCAATACACAGAGGACATGATCAGGACTTTTAATATGTAGATCTGCAATACACAGGATTTCTAAGGACTGAATACTGTGACAGATAATATGTAGGTCTAGAGCAATACAAAGCATTTCTAGAAGAATTTAGTAGATTCCCCTCCATGCTTACCATGAGATATCCAAAATGGAATTGGTGAACAAATCATGAAGAACAACCAGTGGCCGTTTCAATGAAGTCAGCTGAAAGGGAAAATGTTCAAAATGTGTCTGTAATTTGTTAAACACACATGAAATATTTCCATTATTTCAAATGAATTTATCACTTAGCACTTTAAACTCTCAATTATGAAACATATTAAAGAACTTACCCACACAGACAATGACCTGTCTCTGCTTCCAATAGCACAACATGTGTATTGCTGTACCTATAAAATGCATAATAGTGGACCAGTTATGTAAGTAATATGATTACAATGCACCAGTCAGTCAAATAACCTTTTATATATGCACATCATTTATTAATATCAATGGTTTTTTTATCAATTTTATTTTGGAAATGTTCAGTGTTACAGAAACCAGATCAAGTTTGACTGTAAAAGGTACTGTCACTTGAGTATCCTAAAATGGCTAAAGCTATCAAGCCTGAAAGCCAATCAGAAACTTCTGTGGTTATATTGGATTATTTAAACAAAAACTATGTTTATTTATGCGTATGAGAGACACATATTAATCATGGATGAACATGACTAGACTTTTGTTATTTCTTCATTAAGTTAATAAACTTTAAGTACAATGAACTCTTACCTTTTCTGATGATTTTTTCGATTTTTTGGAGAAGATGTTTGGATTAAATCTCTGCAATGAAGAAAATTATTGCATGAATTACTTATACATGTGGATGCCATTTTAAGTCTCTCTTTCATGACAGTTATATTCACATTTTACTGAGGAAAGATTAATAGTCTAACATATTTAGGGCTGTGAGCAGTAAGGGCAAATCTCTTTTTTTTAAATGATCTACTTTTATTCAACTCAACCCTAGATACACTGGTAAGGGAAAAGAGGAATTATATGTCAGGGTGTCTACACCAGCCTTCCACAAATAATTTGATGTCATCCAATTAAATTAAGTGACATCATTGCTTGCACTGAAATACCACAATTATTCCACACACACACAGGATAAGGCAATTTAAAACCCCATGTCAAGTCTTCTCTTATATGATAAGTATGGAGGACAGGGATATGTAATATGATTTTGGAGGCATAAATTTAGATAGGTGTCATGGCCTTGCTATATATTGAGGGCTTTGTAACCACAGATGGGCCTTGCTTTACACATAAGGATCTATTACCACAGATGGGATAGGTATTGCGAGACACATAAGGATCTATTACCACAGATGTGATAAGCCTTGCTTTACACATAAGGATCTATTACCACAGATGGGATAGGTATTGCTTTACACATAAGGATATATTACCACAGAGGTGATGGGCCTTGCTTTACACATAAGGATCTATTACCACAGAGGGGATGGCCTTGCTTTACACATAAGGATCTATTACCACAGAGGTGATGGCCTTGCTTTACAGATAGGGATCTATTACCACAGAGGTGATAGGTATTGCGAGACACATAAGGATCTATTACCACAGAGGTGATGGACTTGCTTTACACATAAGGATCTATTACCACAGATGGGATAGGGATTGCGAGACACATAAGGATCTATTACCACAGATGGGATAGGAATTGCGAGACACATAAGGATCTATTACCACAGATGGGATAGGGATTGCGAGACACATAAGGATCTATTACCACAGAGGCGATGGCCTTGCTTTACACATAAGGATCTATTACCACACATGGGATAGGTATTGCGAGACACATAAGGATCTATTCCCACAGAGGTGATGGCCTTGCTTTACACATAAGGATATATTACCCCAGAGGTGATGGCCTTGCTTTACACATAAGGATCTATTACCACAGATGGGATAGGTATTGCTTTACACATAAGGATATATTACCACAGAGGAGATGGCCTTGCTTTACACATAAGGATCTATTACCACAGAGGCGATGGCCTTGCTTTACACATAAGGATCTATTACCACAGATGGGATAGGTATTGCGAGACACATAAGGATCTATTCCCACAGAGGTGATGGCCTTGCTTTACACATAAGGATCTATTCCCACAGAGGGGATGGCCTTGCTTTACACATAAGGATATATTACCCCAGAGGTGATGGCCTTGCTTTACACATAAGGATATATTACCACAGAGGAGATGGCCTTGCTTTACACATAAGGATCTATTACCACAGATGGGATAGGAATTGCGAGACACATAAGGATCTATTACCACAGAGGTGATGGCCTTCCGATGTCCCACAAAATCCAGAGTACACTTCCAGCCATCTCGCTCGATGATCTGGGCCACCGGTCCCGAGTTGTTCATGGCGTGAGCAGACACGATATAGTGACCATCGGGGGACCAGTTCAGTCTCAGAACATGGGTTGTACCTCCACACTGTGAAAAACATGGTAAAATAACATGTGTTGTTCAAAATATTATAGACTTCTGCATTAAAAATTTAAGCCTTGAACTGTTACCAGATGCAGTAAACAGTCGATATGAATGCAATTTGAGTGACAGATAGATATCGCCCATTAATTTTCCAGAAGAAATATAGTACCTCTTGTCATTGCAAACCACAGGTACATAAAAAGGTTTGAACACAAACTTAACTTTATTATTTATTTCATATGAGTGTGTATATGTTGAAAAATTGTTAATAATTGCATGACCTCTGCTTGTTTAAAATTAAAGCTATTTTTCGCGCATTGATAGATTACATGTATTTGGAAGTGATGCGGCGCTGAACGGACTTGATTGTTTCCATCAACTGGAATATTACGTTATTTTCAGAAGCACATATACTCGAAGTTTTTTAATTAAAGTGGTCCTTTCAGTAGGTGATAACGATTCCAAGGACATTTCATTTGAAACAGATTCCATGTCTAATCGGTCAGATTAGCATCGGTAGCAGACAATGTTCACAGGGGCTCGGTTTCATGATTTTGAGTAATGGATGACATCACTGAAGAACCACAACACTTAAAAAAGTATGTATACACATTCTAAAACCTTGTTGATACCCTCGACTTTTACAAGTTTTTATAAATGCTGAATTTTAGGGTTGTGCTTATTCACTAATGTTATGCATAATTCTAAATCCCGAAACCGAGCCCCTGTGTGATGATGTTGACAAACCTGGTAATTTCGTATCTAGAATGGTGCTTACAATAATTTTGTGGTACCTACACATCTTATAAAAAAAATATATTGTCATAATTTGTCAAGTTACTTTATTTTTTGGCGATGACTTACATTGCTAAATGCTAACGAACCCCGAAAGTTCTTTGACTATAGGCCTATTGATACCGAAAGTATCTGGTGGCCATGTTTTATTTACCTAGGACACCTGGAGCTGTATTCCTACACTGACCGAATCACTGTAAATTGCAATATACAGTTTCATATACTGGAGTTTGGTTTGCTAACGACATATAGGCAAATGCAACACAGAATGTAAATATTTGTTTATGGACCAGATCTGTGTCAGATCCAGTTACCTCTTTGTACAAACGATTGTCTATTATTTACTCTTAAAATAAATTGAAATTTGATCTATTGCCTAAATATAAGCCCATTAATGCAAAAGACAGATGAAGTATTTGAGTTATACTCCAGTCACTTCCTGGAACAGTTCAGCAATCGCTCACCTCCTGGAACGGTTCAGTAATCACAGATTCCTCCTGCCAGTCCTTAGTTCTCCAAATCCTCACACTCCTGTCATCGGACTGATAACAGATACATGTTTTGTATACCAACCAAATTTGTATATTTAAAGCAAATTTTAGTACATCACCATTTACGTTTCAGCAAAAATTACAGTTGTATTTGTTCAATGTTTCCCCCCCCCAAAAAAAATATGCAACATAATTGTTTTAAATAATAAAATGATCCATCTGACTTATAAATATACTAAGATATAAGCTTGGTGCTAAAACATTTCTTGATTTTAATTAATTGAATAAAGTGATGTAGTCAACATTTCCATTATTGAGCTGTAGTAACTGAATGTTTTAATAAATATGTGTTTACCTGAGAGGCTAGGTACTTGCCGACAGGATCCCATGTCACCCCCTTCACGAGACCTTTGTGTCCTTTCAGCATAACAATTTGTTCTGTAATCAACAAATTCTTGATTTAACATTATAGAAACAATAACATTCACTTCAACCTTTATTTGTTTCAGTCAATATTACCCAGTAATATTTATCTCAAGGGTCGATATAACATAAACATTGAGCCACATTACCTTGAGACCAAGTTAAATCAGTACCTGTCATCAACAGACAAAACAATATCAGTCCTGATCTATTGTTTAACTCACCATTGTATGTGTTCTGATATCTTATTTGATATTTTTTTTTATAATTATCACTAATTTAATAATTTTACTACAAATATGAAACAAGTTTTATGAACTTATATTAATTAGAGGCGTCACGATTCACCGCGATGCACTTTTATCACAATTATTTATGTCCGATTCGATTCACGATATATTTTTCGGGATTTTCAATACGTCACGATCTGAATATTAGTGTATGCAGCTTCAGCCTAAACATCTGAGAGACATTCAATTTCATTGGCTGATCTCTAAACCTTCAACCCATCGACTGCGAGGATGCAATTTTCACAAAGCATTCAAAACAAAATGGCAGACCGCCGCAAGGAAATGAAAATTTGTGATGCTCCGGCAAGCTTCAAATCAAAAGTGTGGAAACACTGCGGGTTTCTGTGTATCGACAGCTTATATATCTCATTTTGTTTATACTTTAAAACAAAGGTGTATCAAATCGATCAAATTGTGGTACAAATATCGAGATACGTATCGAATCTTCAAATCAAAAGTGTGGAAACACTGCGGGTTTCTGTGTATCGACAGCTTATATATCTCATTTTGTTTATACTTTAAAACAAAGGTGTATCAAATCGATCAAATTGTGGTACAAATATCGAGATACGTATCGAATCTTCAAATCAAAAGTGTGGAAACACTGCGGGTTTCTGTGTATCGACAGCTTATATATCTCATTTTGTTTATACTTTAAAACAAAGGTGTATCAAATCGATCAAATTGTGGTACAAATATCGAGATACGTATCGAATCTTCAAATCAAAAGTGTGGAAACACTGCGGGTTTCTGTGTATCGACAGCTTATATATCTCATTTTGTTTATACTTTAAAACAAAGGTGTATCAAATCGATCAAATTGTGGTACAAATATCGAGATACGTATCGAATCGTGGGTAAAGTGTTTGGTGATAGCTCTAATATTAATCACAGTTTCTTTTATCTGAATGGTAGCCTGTATGTGTGGTTTCTTTACGTGACAGCACCCAGACACAACTTACTTTATCCGGGACTTGACTCTATACCTTTTCATATCCTATGGAAGGAACTGCAGCCTGACCGTTTTGGTAAAGTGCACTTTCCACTGCACCACCCAACCATTCGTAATATTTTACGAATTAAGTCCTAAATTCTTACTTGGTCATAGTTTTATCAAGGAACTCGCATGACTGTCATTCCAGTTACTTTTTACCATTTCTTAAATGCCTAAAATATTTCAGTTTTGAAGACAGAAATTCTTACTTAATCAACGTCACATCAAGGAACTGGAAAGTCTGTCACTTTTAGTTACTTTTACAATTTCTTGAATGCCTAAAATATATAACTTTAGAGTGGATCAATACTCAGCAGCCTACCTGGGAACTTCTCTGCATTCCACACGATGATGGTATTGTCTACACTACAGGTAGCCAGCCAGGCGTCATTACCTGACCATGACAAGTCAAGAATATCTGTAACACAAACAACAATCTCCATTCTATAATTTTGTTTTGGTTCTAAAAGAGTCATTAAGTTTAATTTTACCAGGGATGTACAGTTTCACATTTTGAGTACTAGACTGCAAACAAATAAACCAGCCAAACCTATAATTTTGTGGAAAATAATAAAAACATTTTCTTTTCCTTACATACAAATTTATGAGTGCCAGATATCAGCTTAGCAGAATTGTGAACCTGTTAACTTGAACACTTCAAACTTGTCAACATCCATGAAAATCAGTTTGTTATATTTGTGTTCAATAAGATTCATCATATGTTATATCCAAGTTTTACGTTAGACAAAACATGACACAATGTTTCAAGAACGAATGGTACCTTTGTCAAGCTATGACTGTGTGTTATATTTGTCAAAATAAAACATTTCCGAAGATGAATTATTAATCTGATACTACAAGTAAGTCGAAGCAAACATGCTAGGCAAAACAAAATGTTTCCATTATCATCCTCAGAAAAAACAGGGTAGGTAGAGTAGATAACTTATTTTTAATGCTAGAAAACATTTTAATTTGCTTTATATATAGCAGGAGTTCTGACTTCTTCAACAGTGCATATCACTAAATGCCAATAAAAACTATAGGATAGGCACAAAAATCTAGGGTCTGTAGGGTTAGTGGAAACACAATATTTGTTTTTTATTTAGCCTTGTACTTGGTTGGTTGATTGCAGACTTATGCCATACCTCCAGTGTGTCCCCTGAGTGTACTGGCAGGCCGCCACTGCTCCACATTCTGTTTGCCAGATCCAAATACACTGGTTCCACCTGCATAACTGCAATCACAAAAACAAGCATTATATGGATGTTATAAATAAATTTGATCAACATGTATAATCCATTGTGTTGAGCTTCTATCATGAAGTGTAACTATTAATCAACCTAAAAGATGTGCTCATCATTAATAGTAGAGCTAAGCCAAATTATATTATTCTTTTCAGGCAAAACGTGTCATTTCTTTTACTGATATCCTAGGAGGCCAAAAAGCAGAATCAACCAAATGTACTTTATATTATTACGAAAGTTAGCTTTGTATATATCTGAAATAGTGCTCAACATTGCATTCTAAGAAGAAATTAAACAGATTTCAGGAAAAGCAAAGAAACGTGACAATACCTTGATCAAAATACAATATATTTTTATGGGTTCTTTTCAACTGTATCGTGAAAACAATGGGTTCAACAATGTAAAATTTAAGTATTTCCAGAAATTCTACATGACCATTTAAATTCTAGGAGTATAGGACTCAGGACTGATATGTAGATTTATCACTGCAAAATACAGGTTACACATGTACATACTTGGATATCTGCCAGATCATCACCAGTTTGTCATCTCCTGCAGAAGCTAGATACTTCCCACTGCTGGACCACCGGACACAATTCACACACGCTATACAAAGGTTAAGAAATGTATCAGTCATTAAATCCAAATTTCGCTTAAGGTACAATGTCTATCAGACAAACTCATCCTTATAAATGTTTCACTTTGTTTTAAATATCAGGGAAACAACGAAAAGTCATTGCAAGCAATGAATCAATTGTATTCTAATCTTTGCAAAAAGTATTCTCTGAAAATAATTATGTTTGTATTTGCTTTAAGTAATTTCGATAAATGCTTGTTATTAAGTCAATATTCCACATTGTTTTCTTACGATCAACTTTATAGAGATACAGTATCGATCGAGCCAAAATTTCATTCATGTTCTTCTAAGTTAATTATTTTGTCAATATTCCTACAACCTTTTAACCTACTAATATAAGAACATATTTCCTTAATTTTAGCCATGCTTTCCCTTTGGTGATATTCGACGTTAATTTTTTTTAAACATTTTTCATGAAACCACAACTTATCCGAAAGTCCCCACGTCTTTGACACTGATATATCATGAGCTCTAGAGAGGTGTCTTTCAAGAACACCTAAAAACTAATTGTGTGTTTCTGGTTTCACCTCTAAAAAACTTAGAGCAACTGTCAGTAGGTAGGGGACTATCTTAATTTTATCACAAAAATATAACAAAGATACAAACTGTCAATTAAATGCCAGCAACAATAACAGCTATAAAATGTGAATAGTAATCAATACAAATCTGAACTATGTTTAAATATGTAGTTATCTTTAATCTATCTAAACATACAAATTGTAAAATGAAATATCCTGGCTCCACTACAGTGGGTTTTACCGAAATTTTACATCAGCCTATTCCTTTATAAATTTTTTGGTCATTTTTAAAAGAGAAGACACTTTTTAGCTAGGGGAAGCAGTCTGTATTCAGCTGTAAAACACAGCAAAAATCACTGCACTATCTATTTATCTTCAAAGTAAAATACTTTCTGATTAAGCTTAGAATTCTAATTATACTTATCTGTAAATTGCTATACATTACACCACTGATATATAGCACTTAAATCTGCTTGCTGTATGTGAGGGTTTTCATAGGAACTTCTGATACTATACCTAGGTGGTTGTCCATCTGACACAGGAGTTTAGGAATACTGTCATCTTTCTCCTCCCTTTCATCTTTGATGGGTCCCATATTCCATATGGCGACCTTTCCTGAATCTTCTCCTGTTAATAACAACATCAAACCCATATTTTCTTATCAACATATCGGACACAACAACCAGTACTATTCACTGAATAATATATAATAATAATAATGTTGTTTTTGTTACCTAAATTTTCCAACAGCCTGTTCCTTTATGAATTGGGAAAATATAGCATTATTTGTATTGAAATTGGGAATATTTTCCTCAGTTTTTTGGTTATTTTGGGGAAAATAAGGCACTTTTTAGCTAGGGGGAAAAGCCTGTTATCGGCAGTAAAACTGAGCAAAAAAACACCTTAACAAATGAAATCAGTTTTTCTGAATTGAAAATTAACTTTATATGCTATTGATGATCATCAAATGCATTACCTATATAAAGCACTTTCTGAAAACTTTCTGCTTTTGTGAAACAAAATTAAAAGATGATCTGGCAAGCAAGGAAGCATATCTTAATTACCTTGACCGCCAGTAGCCAATCGAGATCCATCTGGATGAATATCCACTGAAAAAATAGGCTTTCCTGCAAAAGGGAAAAAAATAACTCAGGTGATTGTAATGAAATATTAAAAGGCCAAACAAACAAACAAAATGTTTATTCCCCCGTTATAATAATAATAATATACAACATTTATATAGCACCATATATGATTTGTAAAATTACTTTAAAGCGCTTAACAACATATGGATAATAGTAATGGTTATAATTGTGAAAACAAAAACATAGGCTTAAAATCACTTTTATACATTTAAGCAAGCAATGTGCACATAATTGAACAAATAAAAGGGTGGTATTTACATGACGTCTTTGCAAGGATTCTAAAATGCAGACGTGAAGAGGTGAGTTTTGATGTCCCTCTTGAACTTGGCCAGGGTATTTGACTTTCTAATAGCACATGGTAAGCTATTCCACAACATAGCCGAAACCCTCCCAAAGCATGTTTCCATAGGTCACAGTACGAGATTTTGGGACACACAACAAAGATTTTGACTCCGACCGCAGTGAGCGTGACGGCTGATACAGGGTAACAAGATCCTGTAGGTACTGTTCCATTCAGTGCCTTGTATGTGTACACCAGAATTTTGTACTGCGACCTGTATCGTTTACGTAACCAGTGAAACGAATAAAGCACAGGTGTATGTGCTCTCTCTTTCGAGTATGAGTTATTAGCCGTGCTGCAGTGTTCTGGACCCTCTGCAGACAACTAGTTAGTTTGTCAGATATACCACAGAGCAGGGCGTTACCAGAATCCAACACAGAGGTAACAAGTGAATGCACCAAAATCTTGCATGCATCTGCAGTTATAAACTGCCGAATACAGCCAATGTTCCTGATCTGGTAGTAACAGGATTTGGCAATAGCGTTCACTTGTTTCTCCATGTTCAGTGAACTATCAAAGTATACTCCTAGGTTTTAAACAGCTGGAACAGTCTCAATAGTTCTGACACCGACCTTAAGCTGGAGAGCCATTGTTTGCTGACACTTTGGGGAAAAGACGATTAGTTCCGTCTTTTCCTGATTAAGCTTAAGCATGTTGGCGTTCATCAAGATACTGATATCTGTCAGACAAGCTTACAGACTTTCTGAGACTGTCCTGTGGTTTGATGACCATGTAAATGTGTGTCATCGGCATAGCAATGATAGAAAAGGCTATGGCGATGACAAATCTCTTCAATAGCAATGATAGAAAAGGCTATGGCGACGACAAATCTCTTCAATCGGTTTGGAGTACATACAATATTTTCATGATCCTAACACCATCCCTTGAGGAACCCGAAATCTCGTACTTTGTTATGTGAGGTGGAAGATCCGATGGCAACACACTGTCGTTGTTCACTCAGATAAGACTGTATCCAGCATAGTGCGGTATCAGTCGCTCCATAAGAGTATCCAGACGTTTATAAAGTATGCCATGGTCGATGACGTCAAATGCAGCTGACAAGTCCAGCATGACGAGCACCGCTATGCACTTGTTATCCAATGCAGAACCTATATCATTATGTACACGTCGGAGGGCCGTCTCAGCAGAGTGTCCCATGCAGTAGGCCGATTGCATGTTGTCATGGAGAATGTTTGCATGGAGATGAACCTCTAAACGCCGGGACGCAACCTTCTCCAAGATTTTAAGACAGAAAAGTCAGATTTGAAACTGGGCGGTAGTTTTTCAACTCCTCCTTCTCCATTCCAGGCTTCTTTAACAATGGTCTGACATGCGCCTTCTTGAAACATAATGAATGATTCAGCCAATGATTTGTTCATGATTGAGGTAATCAAAAGAAGCAGTGCTTCAAGATATTGCTTTAATAGGTCTGTAGGCAGTGGATCAAGCTCACAGGACTTCGATTGCAAGGTCATGTTAATGTTGCGCAACTCGTCCTGGGTTGTTGGTGAGAGATTCACCAATGGTTCCCCATCAAATGCAATGTCAGCAGTCATGACAGAGATGTCAATGTCAGCAGTCATGACAGAGATGTCAATGTCAGCAGAGGTGTTCACTTCAGCAATATTTTTCCCAATTGAGTTGATTTTATTTAGAAAGTAATCACTGAACTTGCTTGCTAAGTCTTTTTCAGAATTACAGCTTGGTAGGATAATTTCACCTTTCTGTCCCATTAGGTTTTTGGTGAGTCTAAAAAGCTATCTTTTATTATCCTTACCGCATTCTTCGAAACTTTTCGAATAATAAGCCTTCTTTGACTGAAAGACCTGTGAAGCAACTAGCCGACATTGCTCCCTATAAATCTGTTGGTGAACGGTTAATTTGTTCCGTCGCCACTGTCTCTCTGCTTTTCTACGGTTCTATTTTTCCCCTGCACTGTCTGGGGCCCTTAATATAAAACGTTTGGTAGGCCTATCACTTCGAGTTTGGAGGCCCTTGGTTGGAATCCAAGTACGGCTGTTGCATTTTTTTTCCATCCTGTTATGACAGTAACACATTCACCAGCAGTTTGATAAAACAATATAGTAGTATTATTCTTTTCAACAGGCAACGCCATTTGTTTTTTGCAAACAAAGCTCACAGCTAAATATTTGAAATCAGGGACACGACAATGGGTCTAGATGTAACGAAAACATTCGGGTCATCTTGTTTGGAGAAAAAAAACTTTTCTGGGAATATAGATCATAGTATGAAAACGCCGATGAAACATCATTCAATAAACTTGTAAAGTATTACAGGCGACGCAGTTAAAGAGAAACTAAAAAATACATAATTAAATGGAAAAATATATGACCAGTGCATGCGCAGCAGTTTGCATCTTCTGCACTTTATCAACAATATTTTTATTTGCAAACGAAAGAAATCAGAGCATACCACCATGGTTGACCCAACTTGGCTTCAGAAGTCGCATGATAAGGAGATCTGTTCGCACGATATCAGCAACGAAAACTTGTTGTTTGTTGTCCCATCTTTCTCCTATCCCGGGCAATTCAAGCACCCGCCATCTTAGCTAAGGTCACTCTCGTTGGCACGAGATTTGGTGTAAGCACCGCCCACTTTTGCACATATAAGGAGTGATTGATGTCGCTAAGTTGACAAGGCATGTGCTTAATATATTTTCCTACAAGGACTAGAGGAAAATTAACACTCGGTCGACAAATTAGACTACATATCAAGCTAAAATAGGGTAAATGGCATATGTTAATGCTCCGAGTATGAACATTGTTGATGCAACTATTTGTCGATATTCAAATTCATCCAAAAATAGCTAATCGTGAAACTAGTTAATTAGCTAGGCCTTTATATACTTAAATTAGAGATAAAGAGCACACTTTACTATTTAAATATTTTGTCAGGGAAATATACTGTATAGCTTGTACTTCATCTTTTTTATTTCCTCCGTCGATACCGACGATTACGGAAGTCGGTCTTGTGCTATTATGCGTTAATTATCATGTACAGTGATTTTTTTTAGATTTTTGTTATTTGCTATAGGATAAAAACAGGTTAAAAGCAGTGAGTGAGTGTTAGTTATGTTGTAGGTTTTGTATATGTTCGATTATGTTGTATGTGGTGCATGTCCTGAATTCTGCTAGTGTTTCTGATTGTATTATTGTTTTGGGTTGGAGGTTCCACTGTATTACGGTGTATGGAAAAAATGAGTGTCTGTATTTGTCTTTGGATGTGTAGATATGTATGTAACTAAGGTCGTGTCCTTGACGTGTTCTGGTGTCTGCCGGGATAAGATTGTTGGTGTGTTATTGCTACTTGTTGGTGTATTATTTTGTAGAGAATAATAATGCGTGTTCTTGTTCTGCGTGTAGTGTTGGCCATTGCAAGTTGTGTATCATATCTGTGACGGAGCTTGTGTTATGGTATTTGTTTAGGACATACCGTGCTTCTCTTCGTTGTACCTTTTCAAATTGGTTTATGTTATTGGTATAATGTGGGTCCCAAACTGAAGAGCAGTATTCGAGTTTTGGTCTTACAATGGCCTTGTATGCATGTTCTTTTATGTGAGGTGAATTTATTTTTAGGTTGCGTTTCAGCAAGCCTAGTGATTTATTTGCATTTGATAAGTGATGTTGTTAATGTGTTTGTCCCATTGTAAGTTGTTTTGAAGTGTGATGCCTAGATATTTGTTTGAAGTTACATATTCTAGTGTGTGGTCATGGAGTGTGTATTGGGGTTTAATTTGTGTGCGTTTTGGTGATATAGTGAGTATGGTGCATTTGTCTGGGCGGAATTTCATGAGCCAGTCCTCTTCCCATTTACTAGCTGCATCTAAATCTGCTTGTAGTTTTGTCGTGTCGTCTTTGTTGTTGATTGTTTTGTATAGTATACTGTCGTCTGCAAAAAGTCTTACTTCAACTTCAACTTCAATGTTTTACTCGACAAAAACCATGTATGGTCATCACGTCAAGGGTGACTATGTACATCCGTGCAGTGTGGAGCCTTTGTGCGGTTAAAACTATAAACAATCGGAAAAGTCTATTCCACCTCTCCCCTGACTGCCGCCTTGAATGCGTCCAGGTCCTCGATGCTGGCGACGCTGGGTGGCAGGAGGTTCCATGTTGTGATGGTGCGGGGGATAAAAGAATGTCTGTATGCGTTTGTTGCCATATGCGGAGTGTAGAGTTTGTAGGGGTGGCTGTTCCTTGTTGTTGTGACGGTGGAGTAGGTAGGATGGTAGTTGGTTGGTACTGCTATGTGGTAGTGTAGAATTTTGTGCATAAATATGATGTCCGTTATCTTGCGTCTGTGTTCCAATGTATTCCATCTGAGGTCCTTTATCATCTGTGTAGTGCTGGCAGATTTGTTGTAGTTGAGGGGCTTTTTTAGTACGAATCTTGCTGCGTTTTTTTGTATCTGTTCTATCCTGTTGATGTGTTGGGTTGTGTGTGGATTCCAGGGTGTGGTGCTGTATTATAGTTTTGATCTGACAAGGCTTTTGTATGCTCTCTCTTTTACTTGTTGTGGGCAGTGTCTTAAATTCCTCTTCAAAAATCTTAGTGTTCTGTTGGCTTTGCTGATGGTGTTGTCTATGTGTGTGTTGAATTTGAAGTTGCTTGCTAATTCTACTCCTAGGTATGGGTGGTGCTCTACTATTTCTAATGTCTGTCCCTTCATCTGGTAGTTGTACTGTTGTGTTGTATTCTTGTTGGTGGCTTGCATAATGGCACATTTATTCACGTTAAACTCCATCTGCCAGGTGTCTGCCCATTGACACAGTGTGTTTAGGTCGCGTTGTAGTTTCTCGTGGTCTTCTGGTGTGTTGATGGGTGNTAGTGTACTGTGTGATATGTATTCGGGGGAGTCGTTGATGTATATGAGGATGAGGACTGGTCCCAAACAGGTTCCTTGAGGCACTCCAGATGTTACTGGGATTTTGTCGGAGTGTCCTCAAGTACTACTGTTTGGGTGCGTTGTGATAGGAAGTCTGTTATCCATGTTAGTGTGGTTCCGGTGATGCCGTAGTAATTTAGTTTGTACTGTAGGTGTTGGTGTGGGACTTTGTCGAAGGCATTGGCAAAGTCCATTATTATTATTATTATTATTATTTCTTTATTTTCACGGATGCCATGTTGTAGGTCATGCAGTATTTTGTTGTCTTTTAAGTGTTTCATAGTTGCACTTGTGATGATGTGTTCTAGGAGTTTGCATGCGATGCATGGGAGTGATATTGGTCTGTAGTTTGTTGGGTTGTATTTGTCTCCTTTTTTGTATATGGGGTTTACGTTGACGTGTTTCCAGTGTGACTGGAAATGTTCCTGTATTGAGTGATGTTTGGAATATTTTTGTTAGTATAGGTGCTGTGATATCCTTGAGTTCTTTTAGTATTCTGCCGTGTATATGGTCTGGGCCTGTTGCTTTGTGTGGGTTAATGTTATTTAGTAGTTTGTCGACTCATTGGCATGTTATGTGTATATCTGGCATGGGTGGATGAGGTGATATTCCTTTGTCAGGTATTATTGTGTTTTGTTCAGGTGTGAAGGCTTTTTGGAACTGTTCATTTAATATGTTTGCCTTTGTTTCTGGGTCTGTTGTGAGGTGGCCGTTTTTTACGTAGTGCTATGATGTCTGTGTTTTCTTTTTTTGTGGTTTTGATGAAGGAGAAGAGTTTTTAGGGTTGTTTTTGTTCCTTGTGCTGGTCCCGTCTACAGGTTCAGCTTCTGTCTGTCGCTGATTTTGCTAATAATAATAATAACAATAAGTATTCGGGTAAAAGGCAGACATTACACGTGTAACAGGAGAGGAATAATGCACGCGCGGCCAGACAGGCCGGAGTTCGATCCCGGGACTCTCCGAACTCTAGACGGACACTCTACCAATTGAGCTACCTGCATGGTCGCCGACGATCGACCCAGTCCAGTTCCGCTACACACGTATATCACATTTTGCAAATTGGACATAAATATAAGTAATTTATGCCATAGAATTAACTTGTAATCGGTCAGAGTGTTTAAAACTGGAGTGGACTCGATTAATTTAGGCCTCTACCTGGGATGACCTTACCTTAATCTTAAGTCTCTCCGCACCAGTAGGCGCATACGGCCTCCACGCTTTTTTCCAACCCAATCTGTCTTTCTCTGTTGTATTTGCGGTGTTCCAGCTACTCACCTGGGATGACCCATGTATTAAAAATATGAACGATAGGACCCGCGGAACTAATGCAATATTTTCAGTTATATATATATATATGATTTATTTTAGGCAATGGCGGATCCAGAGACCTATCGAGGGGGGGNGCTCCCCTCTGGATCCGCCCACTGTTAGGGAACATATATGAAACAATATGTTGGCCCGTATGGGATCACAGGGACCTGAGTATTTGTTACAGCTGTATTGGGGTGTGGCATTTTTACCCAAAGTTCATCTTAACCCCTTAATAATGTAAAGTTACTCTGAACACCTTAGTTTATATCCAAATATAACTGTAACAAATTCTCTTGTCCCTTGTGGTTAGAAGTTCACGGCCAGCTGACGCTAAAACGTATCGTTGTACAGTTAAATTTCTTCATCACAGTGATAATTGATAAGAGATATCTTTATATTATATATTCTACATCTATTGGACAGTATGCTATTTGGTTAATGGTTAGAGGCGAGGTTGACTCGAACAGAGAGAAGGTCTATCAAATCAAGACTGACTACAGGGTCACAATAATTACAAATGAATTATAAACTTTCCATCTATTACATGGTGATAAAGTTGTTTTGAACGGATATAGGTTCGCTCCAATTTCGTTTGACGTTGCGGATAATTACCTATCAACTTTCTCTGACAATGATTATCAGGGTGATATTGATATGAAGCAGAATCCTACTGAAACAACAATAAAAGTGAAATGGAGTCCTGACATAGCTGCTGGCTGTACATTGTTACCTGATTGATGTAAATGTCGCCCTAACTCGGATGGCAGGTGGTTGTACGAACGGTTAATGAATGCCCACAGGTCAGCGCCACAGATGATAATACTCTCATCACTATATATGTAGCAGGATTTTGTTCCTAAATAGAATCAATATTTCTCAGCAAGTAAATAAAATAAACCCGTGCAAACCCTCAGAGCTGCCAGGATATATGCATTACAGATTGGAAATGATATAACATCGCGACTTTTGATTGATCTATTTTAGTAAGAGTGCATACGTCTGATGATAGATATACATGTCCGATATAAACAAAAATGACCCCTTACACAGTGTTAGGTTTGGTAACTGACCACCAACGTGTTAGGTGTGTAGTGTGTTTTCTGTAGAATGACAGGTGGGATAGACGTCCTATGTGGGCCTGACTAGACGACTTGGCCACAGTATAACAGGTTGTGTCGGTGAAGGATGATGTGGATGTGTGCTACAATTTAGGAGGATTCATAGGTATGTACGGAAAACAGTTTTTACAAAGTTTTAATAACAAATTGCATTAGTTGTTTCCAACTGATCTAAAGAGGTCTGACCAAATACCCGACTCTGTCACGCAGGCTCGTCAGTCTTTAAGTAATTTAGCCCGAGTTATACCAGACATTTATATGTCAAAATGTTTAAATCTGGTTTTGGGGTCAGAGGAAACTTGGGCTAGACATAATTATAACGTACATAATGGTATTATATCACTAGTTTTACCATCGGCTAAAATATAAAGCAAACTTCGTTTATGTAGAATGTCTAAACTATAGCTTTGTAGTTTATAGACTTGGATTTGTTTTGTCATGTGAACTATCCAGTAGAGATTTCTGTAATATAAAAAATCTCGAATATAAATTTCTTTTATATTTACTAGAAATATTTGTTGCCTGAACTATTTCAACTTTAATTGAGACTAGAGATTTGTTTTTGTTTTTTGAACTACCTCAACGACAGACTACATATATATTTTTTTGTGTGAACTTTCTAGAGACTGGAAAATTCTGTTCTACGAAATGTTTCAATTGAAGATTTATATTTTCGCGATGAAATTACTAAATCAGATATTCCTGTTGTATCAACTAAAGCAGTTTGTTGTATGAAATGTCACTACTTCAATTTCTTATTTATAAACTAGTGGTTTTTTTGTGAAAACTATTTTAAGTAGAGTCTAAATATTTTGTATGACTGTATGGCTGTCAGTGTAGATACAGTGTTGTTTTAACTATCTCCAATAGAGACGTTTGTTTGTGTAACATCACATCAATACTATTCCGTCTTTGCGTATTGCAGAGTTATCTTCTCTTGAGAGCAGGTATTGATTGTTACGTCATTTGTTTGTGAGAGTAACGTCATCAATTTTTGAGAAAACGACGTAATTTTCTCACACGAACCAATGACGTAACAATCAATACCTGCTCTCAAGAGAAGATAACTCTGCAATACGCAAAGACGGAATATTCATTACACTGGTTAACCGTACGATACAGGCAGTAATACAAAATTTTGTTATACACTAAATGAAACAGCCCTTCACGATCTACAGGAGTTTGTCATCATTTACCAGCTGTTGCAATCACTGTGGTTTGAGAAAGGGTCCTTTTTATGCATATTCCTCCCAATTTCTTTGGAGGTTATATGCTACATTATTGTATTTCTTTGTGTGCTATGTGTTTGTGTTTGATTAATGCTTTTAAGTGTGTCTTGTTGTTTCTTTGTCACTACTGTGATTCAAGCAACGTATTCCTTAGTGCTAGGACGTGATATTATAGATTTACATGGCGGGTGTCGTCGATGAAGCAGAAGACGCGAAAAGGGAAGCTTTCGAAACACCTAGTCTAACTCTCCTTGTACATTTTGAAGAGTCCTCATTTAATCTGTTTTTTGTTCACATTTTGCCATTGTTTGTCTTGTTTATTTTTTTAATTTACGGTTTAATTGACACTTCGGTATTTTCTTTTTGAATTTTCCCCTAAAAAGAAATTTGAATAAAACAGAAGACGTTTAATTGTGTTAGTTTTATTGTACATGTTTATTCCTTTTCAGGATTTCAAATACCACAGACTACAGTATCAAGACAATAATGACGAGGGAGTGTTTCCCTGGTAACAGCAGTTTGAGGTTCGGGATGGAGAGAAGCGGCAATTCCCGTCAGGCTAACCACAGGCTTGACGTGGGGGGCATCGACATGGATTTTTTCATCGTCAATTTTGAAAATACTTTCCGGTATCATTTTGAGATCTATATCTACGGCTATGCCTGGCCTCTATTGACTCTAATCATTGTTGTACTGAATAGTATCATCCTCTATATATTCTCCAAGAAACGAATGCTGACGAAAAACGTGACACATCTTATTATAGCGACTATCTGTCTCTTTGATATGCTTACGCTCGTTATTCCGGCGTTGGCGTACGTATACGTGTTTGATTTCCTAGGAATCCGTACGTACCTGCCGTACGATGTGTGTGCCACATGGTATTTATTGATAGACATATCACCCAGACTCTGTCACAACACTGTCATCTTGTTGACAGTCCACCTAGCGTTTCAGCGCTGTCTAAGTGTTACTTATCCATTTAAGGTTGGCCGGTGGTGTACCACAAGGAGAACAATTGCCGCCATGTTTGTTTGTTTCGTAGTTTCAGTTGTACCAGAAGCAGTGGATGCCACCATGTATAGACAGAGGAGGGTTTATATATACTTGGGAGACAATACGACTTTTGTTGCATGCTCCGTTGAGCCGGTGACAGATGACGTCACGATGACGTTCATCCCGTACATTTTCGTATGGGTGCTGGTGTTTAAGGTAATTCCGTGTATATTGCTCATTGTTTTTGGTGCCATTATGATTCGACATGTACGAAGGGCCGCCAAGGTGAGATGTTACCTACTGCACGTCAATCGCCAAGACGATTTTGTCAAACACGAACGCGCGCACGAGCATCACAGAGAAGTCAAGCTTACAATTATGATTGGCTGGGTGATAGGAACTTTCCTTGTGTTCGAAGTGCCAGCAGCCATTTTGATAGTTTTGTCTGTAATATCACTGGTGTTCCATGTCGACATTATCTGCCCTGATGACCTTGAAACGACCCTATCTCTCCTGTATATCATTGTCATCACGACATTCATCTCAAACTTCGTCATTTACTATGTCTGCTGTAAAGAATTCAGATCGTACGTCAAGGACATGTTAACGTGTTGTAGGAAACGATCGGAGATAGAGGCAATGCATTCTAAACTTTCCAATACACCCATTACAGTCATCTCCCAGACTTCAGAAGACGAGGAAATGTCATCAACCTCAAGGGGTCAAGGTCACGCAGGGGATAGTGTAAATGAGTCGCAGACGTCGAACTCTACAAGGACATTACCAAATGGTGTACATGAAAGCATTGTTTGTAATATGTGCTCGTTACAACCCGAGCGAGACCTTAATGGTGTCACGTGTGGTTCGATACAAGACGGCAGTACGAACACAAACGAGGATAGCAAAGGTAACCAACACGTCATCAATGGTTCACTGCATCACATGTCGTCATACTTGTAAACTATCTAAAGGCTGCTCAATAAAACGTGTTCATTTCGACTTAGCTATTTGGCTGAAGTGTTCACAAACCAGTAACATATGGCATTGTGCTATTAGGGGAATACGGTGTTGATTTCGTGTTATATTGGCAGAGGAGAAACTTCTGTTGCTTCATCACCTATCCACGGAACAATGCTAAATAACATCCAAACTGTAGGGTTTCGTTATGGAGTGTACTATATTTATGAAATATACGTATATCAATGTCAATTTTAGCGCTGTCAAAAAATAAACAATAATTGTTCTTCTTCTGTTTACAGTTTTACGTGATATATTTAAGAGATTGTCTTTCCCACAAAATTCTGTACGTACGAATTGAATAGAGATGGCGCTGCCCCACCAGTCCGGATATTTGTTTTCGTTTTGTCATAAAAAACCGTTATACTTTTGTGCCCGCCATATTCAAATTTCATACTAACCTTCTTTAATTTGCCCATATTAATTGTTCGTAATTGTCGTTCTATCAAAGGTCAAGGTCACTTACTTTCACAAGAAAATAACGTGACCTCACTTGTTCATACAGGTCTTACTACAAATGTCAAAAGCGCTTGTTTTCGATTGGGCAGTTACTGTTTCGTAAACTGAATATAAATATGAAACAAAGAAAACTAATATAATACTATGTTAAATACTTTAAAAGGCATAGTAAACTTCAACATCTTGGAAGGAAAGCTCTATTTTGTTTGTTTGTTTAATGTCTGATGCAGTGCGTTCTCTCATCCACGTGCATATCAGAGGTTGCGGGCATTTTTTTTTTATAATTTCCTTCATGTTTTACTCTCTACTATTTGTCTTGATTTAACCCACATTTTCTTGTTTTCCTTTAAAACGGGTAGCCATCAATACGGGAGATAGTTTCGTTAATAAAAATCCTGAACACATCTACTTGTTTTGTGTTTTGCTCACTTATGTAATAGCATTTGTATATACTGTAACCAATTAATGTCAGTATATAGTTTATGGAAAGTACTCTTTTGCATATGGCTTATACCCCATGATTAACGACTTCAATTTTATAACATTCTTGTTAGCGAAACGAAGTTCTATCATCAGATTTGAAATTTTTGTCCAGGAAATCTTAACATAATTACACGAAATGAAGTAGTGCTCATGATTTCCATCAACATTACAGTAGTGACACTTAGCTGTAGCTACAAGGTTTCATTTAAATAGTAAAGTTTTACATGGTAAAATCATATGGATGAGGTAATCTAAATTCTTTCAATTTGTTTTCTTTGATATTTGAGATGAACAGAAGTGCATTATTTATTTTATCATTCTCAGCTCCAAATAAATTATTTAGTTTTGTAAATGTAAGTGGTTTGGTGTGTTTGTATTCAAGTAGTAGCTTATATAGTACTTTGTTTGTGGCCTGTTCTAGTGCTACCTTTTTATGTGTTCTTGTGTATACATACTGTTTTCCTGTATAACTTATATAGTACTTTGTTTGTGGCCTGTTCTAGTGCTACCTTTTTATGTGTTCCAGTGTATACATACTGTTTTCCTGTATAACTTATATAGTACTTTGTTTGTGGCCTGTTCTAGTGCTACCTTTTTATGTGTTCCAGTGTATACATACTGTTTTCCTGTATAACTTATATAGTACTTTGTTTGTGGCCTGTTCTAGTGCTACCTTTTTATGTGTTCCAGTGTATACATACTGTTTTCCTGTATAACTTATATAGTACTTTGTTTGTGGCCTGTTCTAGTGCTACCTTTTTATGTGTTCCAGTGTATACATACTGTTTTCCTGTATAACTTATATAGTACTTTGTTTGTGGCCTGTTCTAGTGCTACCTTTTTATGTGTTCCAGTGTATACATACTGTTTTCCTGTATAACTTATATAGTACTTTGTTTGTGGCCTGTTCTAGTGCTACCTTTTTATGTGTTCCAGTGTATACATACTGTTTTCCTGTATAACTTATATAGTACTTTGTTTGTGGCCTGTTCTAGTGCTACCTTTTTATGTGTTCCAGTGTATACATACTGTTTTCCTGTATAACTTATATAGTACTTTGTTTGTGGCCTGTTCTAGTGCTACCTTTTTATGTGTTCCAGTGTATACATACTGTTTTCCTGTATAACTTATATAGTACTTTGTTTGTGGCCTGTTCTAGTGCTACCTTTTTATGTGTTCCAGTGTATACATACTGTTTTCCTGTATAACTTATATAGTACTTTGTTTGTGGCCTGTTCTAGTGCTACCTTTTTATGTGTTCCAGTGTATACATACTGTTTTCCTGTATAACTTATATAGTACTTTGTTTGTGGCCTGTTCTAGTGCTACCTTTTTATGTGTTCCAGTGTATACATACTGTTTTCCTGTATAACTTATATAGTACTTTGTTTGTGGCCTGTTCTAGTGCTACCTTTTTATGTGTTCCAGTGTATACATACTGTTTTCCTGTATAACTTATATAGTACTTTGTTTGTGGCCTGTTCTAGTGCTACCTTTTTATGTGTTCCAGTGTATACATACTGTTTTCCTGTATAACTTATATAGTACTTTGTTTGTGGCCTGTTCTAGTGCTACCTTTTTATGTGTTCCAGTGTATACATACTGTTTTCCTGTATAACTTATATAGTACTTTGTTTGTGGCCTGTTCTAGTGCTACCTTTTTATGTGTTCCAGTGTATACATACTGTTTTCCTGTATAACTTATATAGTACTTTGTTTGTGGCCTGTTCTAGTGCTACCTTTTTATGTGTTCCAGTGTATACATACTGTTTTCCTGTATAACTTATATAGTACTTTGTTTGTGGCCTGTTCTAGTGCTACCTTTTTATGTGTTCCAGTGTATACATACTGTTTTCCTGTATAACTTATATAGTACTTTGTTTGTGGCCTGTTCTAGTGCTACCTTTTTATGTGTTCCAGTGTATACATACTGTTTTCCTGTATAACTTATATAGTACTTTGTTTGTGGCCTGTTCTAGTGCTACCTTTTTATGTGTTCCAGTGTATACATACTGTTTTCCTGTATAACTTATATAGTACTTTGTTTGTGGCCTGTTCTAGTGCTACCTTTTTATGTGTTCCAGTGTATACATACTGTTTTCCTGTATAACTTATATAGTACTTTGTTTGTGGCCTGTTCTAGTGCTACCTTTTTATGTGTTCCAGTGTATACATACTGTTTTCCTGTATAACTTATATAGTACTTTGTTTGTGGCCTGTTCTAGTGCTACCTTTTTATGTGTTCCAGTGTATACATACTGTTTTCCTGTATAACTTATATAGTACTTTGTTTGTGGCCTGTTCTAGTGCTACCTTTTTATGTGTTCCAGTGTATACATACTGTTTTCCTGTATAACTTATATAGTACTTTGTTTGTGGCCTGTTCTAGTGCTACCTTTTTATGTGTTCCAGTGTATACATACTGTTTTCCTGTATAACTTATATAGTACTTTGTTTGTGGCCTGTTCTAGTGCTACCTTTTTATGTGTTCCAGTGTATACATACTGTTTTCCTGTATAACTTACAACCGATGTGTTGGATCGTTTGGATCGAATCGTTTTCACCCACCTTTCTGGAAGGGCTACTTTTAACCTGCTAATTTCGGAAATCCAATTCAATTTCGAAATCAGTTTGGCTATAATTTTATCTTGTGAAATTCGCATATCTGGCCCCAGGATATCTTCGATAGTGATCATTCCGCTTTTAATCCAGTTTTCACAAACCAAACATTTACCTTTGTATTAAATAAAACAATTTCCCCATAAAATTTGATGTCTTATTATGTGAAAATCTGTCGGGGAACTTTTTTCAGATTGACGTGTTTTTAGCCATGATACTAGAATGTCTTTGTAGAATCTAGGAAGTATTTTTATACTACTTAAATATGCTACACTGTAAATATTCATTGTAAACAACAAAAAGTCACTACCGAATTTTTCGCAATAAAGGGTTGGTATAAATTTCCAAGCCGCTTCCTCCGAGTTTAACAGTCTTTTTACCCAATTTATTTCCATACAATCTATTGAGGTCTCTATATCAGTTATGGTTAATCCTCCTTGTTGTAATGTCCTATACAGGTCGCTTCCTTCATTCCAAATGCATCTGAATATTATTTTATTCATCAAGAGTTTTATCCCAATTGAGAGATTCACATTCTTTTTTGTTATGGCCAAAATAAATACCTAAAGCTTTAACTGGTTTAGGTGAGTTTCACACCGTCCACTGTCTCTGTATAGTTTTTCAACTTGCCTAGCCAACATCCCTCAGTTTTTTCTTTGTTAAGTTTCAGACCTGACCTTAGTGACCTTTTGATGTTTGTTTTTAACAGGGCATCTTTCTTTTTGAATAAACCTTTATCCATCTGATTATCAAATGGAAAATCATTCTATATTAAACGAAATTCAGTTATTTCAACACTTCCAGTGTCAAATATCACATGGCATGACCACACAGAGTTGTAATTAAAAACAGAAAACGTATCTGATATTGGATATTAATAACTACACATTTTATGGAAAATAGCCCTCAAATAACCTTGTATACACCAATGAGGTGGTCCTAGATGCAGACCAGCTTCATCGTCAGGCGGAGTACTTCTTCATTGGTCGGCTCTGCGACTCCACCACAAGAAGAAAGC
The DNA here is from genome assembly GCF_002113885.1 of Mizuhopecten yessoensis. Classification (NCBI taxonomy): domain Eukaryota; kingdom Metazoa; phylum Mollusca; class Bivalvia; order Pectinida; family Pectinidae; genus Mizuhopecten; species Mizuhopecten yessoensis. Next base: position 472,279 of record NW_018404557.1, read on the forward strand.
ACCTTCGCCTTTCTGACCTTCTCGCCTATTCTATCTCCAAGTATCTATGTGCTGACTGACTTTGGTGACCTCGAACTCCACTGTGATGGAATTGAGTGGGAGTTGTAGCTTATTGCTTTTCCGAGGAACTCGACCATGCCCTCTCTTTCTTCCACTGCTGTAAGAGGGACCTCGTATATCAGCAGGGACCACAGTAGCCTTGGGAACACCCCGTGCTGGTACATCCACGCTTTATTGTTTCATTGATGCTTGCTCTTATCTACTGCACTCATCCAGTCTTCTGCTTATGTCTTTAGCCTTCTCATGTTGCCATGGTCTTTGTGCGTGTCGTCGTACCTTCTGTCACAGTTGGTATCTTTTCTCCTTCTATCTTGAACTTCACTTGCTGAACCTTCCCCTTCTTCATTACCATACTCTTGACTTCACTGGTTTGAAATTCATTCTTGCCCATCGGACCATCTCATTCAGATCTTTCAGTAACAATCTTCCTTTCCTGACCGTTTTTGTTGATAAAGTCATGTCAATAATAAAGGCCCTTGTTACAAGCAAATTCCTCTGCTCATCTTCTCCACTAATTTGACAATAAGACTCATTACTGCTGCAAAGGAAGTGACTGGGATAGCACAGCCTGTCACTATCACAACCTCAAATTTTTGCTATTGTGTCTCTCAGTAATCTATTGTGAACCTCAGTCGAAGCTTGTCAATATATTCGTTCAACATCTCTCTGAATCTCCCTGGGATATGGTATTTGTTCAGTGTTAAGTCCACCAGCTATGTGGCAATGATCCATAAGCGTTTGCCAGGTCGAGCCAAACCACAGCTAGTTTTTCTTTGTTCCCCCTGGCGTCTCTTATGATATCTGATATCATTGTTAGCGCTTTCCATTGTCTTGGTCCTAGCTGTTTCCACAGTTGTTTATCGTCATCAATTGAACAGTCGCTCATCCTCCCCCACTTGCGTGCATCCCTTGGGCTATCTCAACACATATGTCTATAGCAATAACAGATATGTTCTTCCTCATAGAAGATGTACTTTGGCCTGCTAAGGCTCCATACCACTATACCAGTCTCTCCCTGTAGCCTATAAATATTTTGAATTGAAAAAAATAATCAACAAAGCATCAATTAATCATCAATTTGTTTATTTAAATGTATATATAATGAAGTGTATGTATCTACTATATGAAATACTGTGGAAGACCCACATAGTTGTTTAAACCCCCACACATACCACTGGAACACCAGTGACTGATCAAAGACCCAGATAGTTGTTTAACCCCCACACATACCACTGGAACAACAGTGAATGATCAAAGACCCATAGAGTTGTTTTAACCCCCCCACATACCACTGGAACACCAGTGACTGATCAAAGACACAGAGTTGTTTTAACCCCCACACATACCATTGGAACACCAATGACTGATCAAAGACCCATAGAGTTGTTTTAACCACCACACATCCCACTGGAACCCCAGTGACTGATCAAAGACCCATAGAGTTGTTTTACCCCCCACACATACCACTGGAACACCAGTGACTGATTAAAGACCCATAGAGTTGTTTTAACCCCCACACATACCCCTGGAACACCAGTGACTGATCAAAGACCCATAGCGTTGTTTTAACCCCCACACATACCACCATATCCGATTGGAAAAAGGCCGATCAGCGGCCTCTCATGTTATGGGAGTATGGAACACCAGTGACTGATCAAAGACCCATAGAGTTGTTTTACCCCCCACACATACCACTGGAACACCAGTGACTGATCAAAGACCCATAGAGTTGTTTTAACCCCCACACATACCACCATATCCGATTGAAAAAAGGCCGATCAGCGGCCTCTCATGTTATGGGAGTATGGAACACCAGTGACTGATCAAAGACCCATAGAGTTGTTTTACCCCCCACACATACCACTGGAACAACAGTGACTGATCAAAGACCCATAGTTGTTTAACTCCCAACACATACCACTGGAACACAAGTGACTGATCAAAGACCCATAGTTGTTTAACTCCCAACACATACCACTGGAACACAAGTGACTGATCAAAGACCCATAGCGTTGTTTTAACCCCCACACATAACACTGGAACACCAGTGACTGAGAAAAGACCCACACAGTTGTTTAACCCCCACACATCCCACTGGAACACCAGTGACTGATCAAAGACCCACAGTTGTTTAACTCCCAACACATACCACTGGAACACCAGTGACTGATCAAAGACCCATAGAGTTGTTTTAACCCCCAACACTTACCACTTGAACACCAGTGACTGAATAACTTTTTACACATGAGTGATAGTAGTGAGACATTTATGTTGGATTATTTATAAAGTGTAACAGGCTATGTCGCCAACCCTCTTTTCTACTTTCACTTTCCCTATGGTTACTATAGAAGTAGTATTTTTGTGACTTTTCAATACAAAGTATGTCTATTGCTCAGTACAATTTTATTATGTGCAACATGTTGACTGGAAGTCTCCAGTACACATGCCATATGATGCCTTATTGCACAAGTTTTGAGGGAAGATATCAATTCTGTGGCAGCGTCAAGAACTCGTGTTATTTTAATGCCACCTAACACAAGTACATTTGACTTTTAAGCATTAAAATGACAAGAGAATACATTAGTCTCAATACCCACGCCGATCGAGTACAATGAAGAGTTCCTATAAGGGGGAGATAACAGATCCTGTTAAAGTATCCAGTAGACAAGCTTGTACTATATACAGGCTCATTTTTGTAGTTGCCTTTGTAGCTGTCTTTGTAGTTCTCGCAGTACAATATTCTGTGGATTCAACACAACACTGAATATTTCTTGTAATGTAACACTACATACAAAATTATCCTGACACAAAATGTAAATGTTTTACCTTGTCACTGTGCGAAATCAAATCTACATTAGCACAAAAATATATATATACTACAAGAATTTTATATCGGGACTAAAAAAATATACTGGGTATAGAAAATTTGAGTTAGTTGTACAGTATGAAACATTCACTATATAAAACATACACTGAATGCTTTGTTTTGATTTGGCAACATATAACAGGGGAGATATTTTTCTGCAAAATACAAGGCTCTGGTTTTACTGAACTTCTTAACTGACTTTTTCCTTTACTTACATTATCCCCACAGAAATGAATTGCTAAGTGCAGGAGGAATTATATCCTTAGATAAGCAATGTTCTCCTGGTATACAAACATTGTGCTGGTTTAGTAGCTGTAGTTTTATTATGAATCTTCAACTTTTCAAAGCCTGCACATGAAAAACGTACTGGTACTTACAATGACAGCTTTTGACAGAACCATTGTGTAAAATGACGTAATTTAAGCTGTTTTATTGAATGAGACAATCCCAATTTAGCAAAAAAGCATGATGTAGAGAATTTAGCCGATTTCAAAAGTCAAAAATGATAGTGAAAACTTAAGAGTGATATCCTTCCATACCAGGCAGATGAAATATTTACTATGTAAATGACTAGATACATACCCAAACAATGACTTGTAATATATATAAAGATAACAAAATTATTTGAATAATGTATAAAACAGACAAATACATGAAACAATAAAATATAATATTTAAAATATATGTAAAAATAATAATAATTAATTGTAATAAATGGATTTTTCAACCTTGTTAGTATGAAATGAGATGTTTTCCCAATAAAGTGTTGAAACAGAAAATTTTCCAAGCACAAGATTTGTGTGATTGAGAATTTCCAGCACAAGTGTTGGGGCAATATCATATCCAAGGACAAACAAGGTTACCATGTAGTTACAGTACCTCGTTACAACACACTATTAACATTTTGATTAAGTCATGTTCTGGCAAGACAAAAATCATACTGAAATCATCTTGCAATATTTCCATTGGGACGAGCTTGAGTCACGTGAGATGGCCCGAGTCACGTGAGATGGTCCGAGTCATGTGAGATGGCCCGAGTCATGTGAGATGGCCCGAGTCACGTGAGATGGTCCGAGTCACGTGAGATGGTCCGAGTCACGTGAGATGGCCCGAGTCACGTGAGATGGCCCGAGTCACGTGAGATAGTACAACTAGTACAAGATTTACAACAATGCTGAACTAGTTAGGGCTACTGTGACACGGCCAACACTGAGAGTGTACAGGCCACGTCACAGATAACTTGTTACATCAACTATATGAGTCGTGGGCATAGGTGTACTATTTAGTAAGCTAGTAAAGCTGTAATACCAGCATCTTTGGGCTATAGGCAAACAAATAAAAAAACATTAGCTTTAACAAAAAGCTATATAATACTTGTACATAAATCTTTAAATAATAATGCTAAGCAATAAGCATGTTTATGAGAGACACATCAAACCGATCACATGTACAACGATTGTGCAGCAAACACACACACAATGGTCACACACAGCAAACACACACACAATGGTCACACGCAGCAAACACACATTCATCCTCGACATCCAGGGGTTTCGCTAACTTTCGCTCTCTGCACCCCTGGAATATGTCATAGCAAAAATTGAAGGCACGAAGATAGCTGTTTGATTGGTCTTGGGTAAAACAAGAGGCCCATGGGCCTTAACGGTCACCCGAGTCCTACAGTATTTATTTTTGTTGTTGAAATACGTACCAATTTGAGTAAAACATAGTTAAGTATAACGTTAACTTAAGTTTGTCCGGACCATGAGCTGATCATTCCTAGACCGAGTTTCAGTTAGATCGGCCTATTAGAACTTGTTTTAAGTTTGAAATAGTTATTTTCAAAATAGCGGCCATGGCAGCCAAATTGTATTTCTGATTGACCGGAAAAATAACAACACTTTGTCAGGACCATGAGTCGATCATTCCTACAAAGTTTCAGTTCAATCGACCCAGCAGAACTTGACTTTAAGTTTGAAATAGTTTTTCAAACTGGCGGCCGTGGCAGCCATATTGGATTTCTGATTGACACGAAAAATAACAACACTTGGTCAGGGAGATATCAGTAACCTTCCCATGAATATTAATGAAATCCCTTCGCCAGTTTTTCAGCTTAAGTTGAAAATGTAAAATGTTAACGAACGACGCACGACGGACAAAGATGGCTAGCAATAGGTCACCTGAGCTTTACTAAAAAACTGACCAATCGCTAGGCTGATACCTGTCCTTTGAAGATTACAAAGGAGAGACGCCCGACTTCAAAGGCTGTCAATTTTAGATTATTTTGATGTATATCAAAGGATCGAACTAGTCTTCTTGTCTCATCAACAAGGTGGCGCACACTGAGCCTTCAATTTTGCTATGACATATTCCAGGGGTGCAGAGAGCGAAAAGGAATGTAACCCCTGAATATCGAGGATGAGCTTAATTTACCGTTTGTAGTATCCGTTTGAGTTTCTGCTAGATCATCCACTGTTTTGACAAATATAGTTAAAACCGTCCTTAAATGGCATATTAATATATATAGAGACACTGTATTTTATATATTACAGTAAATCCTATGTATATAAACAAAGTAAAGCATCTTGTAAATGTACAACCTTTTCTAAAAATAACTCAACAAACAACTAACTAAGCTGATAATATAAAAATCTACCAGTATTAGCTTTGGAATAAAAAGTATAATTCTGACTTACAATGTAAATAGCATAAAAGCTAACCATAAAGCATACATGACATATTATATCACTGCTCCTCAGAACAAATTTCATATTGTACAGCCATTTCCTTATGTGGACTGGCAGACATCATTTTTGTAAACACAACCTAAAACATTCTGACAACCCTTTACAACCATGGATACCTCAACAACTTAAAATCCTGACCCCCCCCCCCCCATCTCTCTCCCTCTCTCATAATGTAATACTTAACTTAATAGAAAATATTAATTTAATTTAAAATGCCATCTTGTATATATGTATATTATTATATGTTATTGGGAAATGGCTTTATATAAGTGTGACAATTTGTGCCCAATCAATCACTATTGTATAAAAGATGCAAATAAATATGCATAAATCAAAATCCTGACAACCCTTAACATCCTAACAACCTGACAACTCTAAACATATTGACAACCCTAAATACCCTAACAACCCTTAACATCCTAACAACCTGACAACTCTTAACATATTGACAACCCTGAACATCCTGTGACCCTGAATACCATAACAACCCTTAACATCCTAACAACCCTTAACATCCTAATAACCCTAAACATCCTGTGACTCTGAATACCCTAACAACCCTTAACATCCTAACAACCCTTAACATCCTAACAACCTGACAACTCTAAACATATTGACAACCCTGAACATCCTGTGACCCTGAATACCCTAACAACCCTTAACAGCCTAATAACCCTCAACATCCTAACAACCTGACAACTCTAAACATATTGACAACCCTGAACATCCTGTGACCCTGAATACCCTAACAACCCTTAACATCCTAACAACCCTTAACATCCTAATAACCCTAAACATCCTGGTCCCAATTCCAGTAAATTATAATTGATACTAAAAAAGTTTTCTCATTAATACATCATTATTGCAAACTTTGATTTACTATTCCTGGCGTTTTAGGGTGTCATGTGTCAAAACAAACGGCATGTCGGTACACACCAGTGTTACATGGTGTCATGTGTCAATACACACCAGTGTTACATGGTGTCATGTGTCAATACACACCAGTGTGACATGTGTCAATACACAACAGTTTTACATGGTGTCATATGTCGGTACACACAAGCGTGACAAGGTGTCATGTGTTCATACACACCAGTGTGACATGGTGTCATGTGTTCATACACACCAGCATGGCATGTATTTATGTATCAATACACACCCGGGTGTCAATACACACCAGTGTGACATGTTGTCATGTGTCAATACACATCAGTTTGTCATGTGTAAATACACACCAGTGTGACATGGGGTCATGTGTCAATACACATCAGTGTGTCATGTGTAAATACACACCAGTGTAACATATTGTCATGTGTCAATACAGACCAGTGTGACATGGTGTCATTTGTCAATACACATCAGTGTGTCATGTGTAAATACACACCAGTGTGACATTTTGTCATGTGTCAATACACTCCAGTGTGACATGGTGTCATGTGTTAATACACACCAGTGTGACATGGTGTCATGTGTCAATACACATCAGTGTTTGTCGGAGCTATATGACAGCTGGAATAAAATAATATAACAATACTGGGTCCCTAACCCAAACTTTAGGTCAAATAAAGGCATGTTTGTCACAATAAATATCTTGTTCCCTACAATAAAGTCACAGTATTGCATTATACATGGTAAGCACAGCTTAAAAAAAGTAATGAGGTGGGAATCTCTTAGTGAGACCTAGCTCACTTTGTAATCTAATTGAGTTTTGTCTTATTTAGCACTACCTGCTATGTATATATAGTATTTCAATTGAGACTAAATGTGACAATAAATTATAACCTGACAACAATGTTCCTCCAGATGCTATTGATAGTCATGATAACATTGTCATTTTGCCCTCAAAACATTTCCTGCACCTGCATTTTATAGAGCAATGGCATTTACCTTTAAGGGCATAAATACCAAGTATTGACTGATGTGAACGCCCTTCTCAGGTAAAGAGAGGGATACCACTCCTCCTTAATGTCGGAACTTAGTGGTACACATATCTTTTACATGCAGAGGAAGATCAGTTACCTTTCAGGTAAAGGCTAGACAACACATCGTTATAAGTAGGGTAGACAAGTCCCTTTACAGACTAACAGTAGATAATACAGGGTATGTTCACACTGATTACTCTCTCTTACAGGAGCAAGACAACAAAATAAACAGGTAGTGCATTCATCAATGAAACCTTATTTTATGGGAAATTAAGCATACAAACATTGCAGTTGTAAAATATTGTATTTTGCTTTGTGATGCTTCAAAATCCCATCCCAATGCATTGAAAAGCTAACAGGAAGCACAAGGCTTCTCAGTGTGAAATAGGGAGGGTTTACTTTTCAAATCAAGGGTTCTAAGGTTTTACCTTTCCTCAAAATTTACAGTCAATACAAAAATACACAACCATACGTTTATCTTACTCAAAACATAATAAGTATAATAGGCGAGAGCCATCTGACTAAATGTATAAACTCCAAGATGAATCTTAAATGTATGAAATCTGAGGCGAGACGTTGGACTAGAACTAAAGTTTATAGTAGCTACTTATTGTGGACTCAAGTTAAGTCTGAATTCATTTTTCTATTATTCTGACACTCCTCTTCAGATCTTTCTGTTGTTGATATGATATATAACAAGTTCAGATCTTATTTAATACTGGGAAAATAAATGTAAAGCTACATGTCTTTTAAATACATTGTGAAGTTTATGTCACTCTTTATAAATAATAATAATGAAATAATAATTTGAGGTTCTTATAAACCGCTTTATCACAACCTAGAAATAGGTTGTCTCAAAGCGGTTCACAAATTATCATCTGTGGTTATAGGGGCTTTGAAACCAGCCAATATCTTTCTCAACTCCCTGGGGAGCATACAGCCAGTCATGCCATTTCGGCGCTAACAGCCAGCATTCAACAATCCTAGCACTGCCCAACCACATACTCATTTACAGCTGAGTAGACTGGAACAAGCGGAGTAAAGTATCTTGTTCAAAGATACAACACAGTGCCATGACATGACTCGAACCCACAACCCTTAGGTCACGAGCCTGGCATCCTTCCACTAGACTACCGTGCCTCCTTTGATACTTAAAATTGTGGTGTGTGTGTGTGTGTGTGTGTGTGTGGTGTTTATTTGATGTATCTATGTTGGATCCCCTGGGAACCTCAATGCTAAATATCAACATTCTAAAAGTGAAGGCTGAATTAATGAATATCATCATTTATGCCAAAACTTTAGCATGGCAATGCTGAAGCAAACATGACTTTGAAAGCCCTCCCCAAACCTCACCTCCCACAAATTCAAATGAAAGTGCTAAAAAGGAAAATAACATCACAGCCCAATGTAAACCTGAAGCTTTCTGTATAGGAAACAACACATAAACATGGACATTACTCAAACTGTTGATTTTATACACACAGAGACATTTGAAAGGGATTAGAATCATTCTTAAATGTCCAGAGTGGAACTGACAGATTCTAAGATATCTGAAAAGGAACAGACACATTCTAAGATGTCTGAATGAGATCAGACACATTCTAAGATGTCTGAAAGTGAACAGACACATTCTAAGATGTCTGATAGGGAACAGACACATTCTAAGATGTCTGAATGAGATCAGACACATTCTAAGATGTCTGATAGGGAACAGACACATTCTTAGATGTCTGATAGGGAACAGAAACATTCTTAGATGTCTGATAGGGAACGAACACATTCTTAGATGTCTGAATGAGATCCGACACATTCCAGGATGTCTGAATGAGATCAGACACATTCGTAGATGTCTGAATGAGATCAGACATTTTCTAGGATGTCTGAAAGTGAAGAGACAGACTTTAGTAAGTCTGACTGGGATTAGATGTATTCCATGATGTCTAAATGCATGAGATCTGACACATTCTAGGCAATATTGTATAACACTTTTGACAAAAAACAACACTATTGAATCCACAGACCAATGGGGCCTGTACTGCTCATTGTTCAAACAGCTGATTATCCTCAAGTGATGTTATATACAAATACTTCTTAACTAGTCATAGATTTACCCCATTTCCTAGATCATGACCGATTTTAGTGTGACTTATACAAATTAAAGTAATCCCTATGTGACCAGAGCCTAGATTCACAAAACCGTTCTCATGTTCAAACTCAGATTCTCTGCCCCTGCCCAATATCTTGTTTGGATGATAAATCGATGAAAAATCACATTTTGTCAATTATTTGGAAGAATTTTGGGGAGACTTAAAGCCCAACACTGTTTTCAATGTCTAAACTTGACTTTTTGACTGTGTGACATACAATGTAAGTTAAGCAACTAATAAGAAAGTTGGTATTAGCCGGAATCCATGCTTGAAATTGAGAACAGTTTCATGAATAGGGCCCCAGGATTTCTTGAGGAAGAGTCTTTGAATGAAAAAAACAGAGAGATGGATAACAATAACAGATGACGATGCACTATGACATTAGCTCATATGGTATATAAATGAAAAGGTATAAAAATCATACCACACATACACACTATAAAATCATACCGCACATACACACTATAAAATCATACCACACTATAAAATCATACCACATGTACACACTATAAAATGGCAACATGTCAAAAGTTGTCCTGCAGGTTAGTGAGATTGTGTACTCAATGATAAAGAATCTGTATAGTACACATGTACTTTCATTTTGTAAAATCCTTATAGCACTTTCATTTTTTGGGGTATTTTGTTGGGTACAGAGGAAACGCCCACATCTTGATTGACATGTTCTATAAGTTACATTTTTTGCCTATAAATACCAACATTTAACAGACTATTTTTTAGCTTGGTGGACGAGGGCATAGAAGTGTGAGTCTGTGTCCTCCAGAAGCTTGTTAGGTGTGTCAATCTCAACTATATGTCCATTGTCCATTACAAGCACTCTGTCATACTTCAGTATGGTTGATATGCGATGCTACAAAAAATGAAGATAATGTTTTATTTACTTTCACAGTTTTTGTTCTTTAGCCAAACGGTATCAATGTGCAGTTTTAAATGCTAAACATTTACATACAATGCTATATAATGATTCTGTATGACATATTGAATAAGACACTGGAGTTATGGTGTGCATATTAGATAAGTCATGGTTATTGTTACTCCAACAATGTTAGAGGTCTTACACGGCGAAAAACTTTTGACAGTCGCCGCGTAACCTCTAACTGCCCATAGCTGATTTTCCCGATGCTGACGATCACATTTTCAAAGTTCGGATTAAGAAAGAGTATATCGTGTTTACATACATGTAAATGGTCAAAAGGGTCCAATTAATATTCCTTTCCATAAATCCATGATTATATGAGAAAAATTGCGTGTCAAAGACATAAATAATGAGTTTTTCCTCATTCGAAGCGAAGCAGACAACATTTGCCATGATTTTTCCGGTTAATACAAAAATGGATTACATGTAATGTTTCACAAGCGGAATACAAAAAAACTCCGTATCACTTCGTTACGTTTGAAATCCCCCCTGCTATTTTTCATTAATCCAGAAGCCATGTTTTAAATGTAGGTCAGAGATGTGCTACAACGACATGGACATGTATTTTGAGTGTTCTATTCCGTAATATACTATATATTTGTGTCTGTGACATACATATGAGATCTATATTATATAAACCGTGAGTAGACATCGTTGTCATGAACTGTTAACCACTTAAGTGAGTTTGTCAAGCCGATTTTGTTCCGCCCGAATTTCGGGCGGAAACTGCATCAAAGAATTAGTGCTTCGGAAATGAGAGGTCGCAGTCGGCAAAATCATATCCGATTGAAAAAAGGCCGACCAGCGGCCTCTCATGTTATGGGAGTAGGTTATTGTGACACCACAATAGATGACATCATCTTTTCAAATAGTATAGCATTATGGTAGGTTACCAAATAATTATTTTTTAAATGTGGGAGAACTAGAGGCATACTGGGCCTGTCTCTCATCTATTTCTTTTCTTATCTGAACTATGCGAGAAGTTGAAATATTTCCATAAACTTGAAGAACATCTCAGATTTTTACTGACCCAAAGAATTACAATAAGACTTGGTAAGAGCACAGATAGGTACATTAGTATGATGTTTTGTCTGGTGGCATTGACTAGGTGTTGAAAATGTCTTGGCCAATCAGAAGACAGTTTGGCTAAAGACCTGTATTCTTAATCAACCCAAGGCAAGAGAGCTTATCAGGTATGGTTATATTTGGCTTGTTGAGAATTGAAAAGTTGAAAATATATCAACCACTCAGTTATTTTTGCTTGTGAGTTAACTCAAAAAAAATAATAACTCTTAGTGATGGCCAAGATGAACAGTTGTATAAAGTTTTATCAAAATCAGTCTTATGCAAATAGAAATCAGAAGCCAAGGTGGCCATCTTGGATTTCAACTTGACCCCTAGATATAACACTTGATAAGGGCCATGAAATCATCACATGAACGATGTTGGGTAACCTCATTGAAATGGAGAAGAATTCAAAACTACTTCTGCCTCTATTTTCCGTGTGTGGTCCTGCCTCTCTGACACATGTACCTTGTATTCACGCACCTTCACCAACAGATCATGTTCCATATCAAAGAGGAGCACACTCTTCACTAATGACACATTGATAAAAAATTACACGTTTCTTTGTAATGCACAATTCTTTGCATGAAATAAAGCCCTAATGTGAGATATTGAAAGATATGGTACTTGGCAGGGGGAGATAACTCACAGCTATAGTGATGACTGTCCTGGTCTGGAAGGCCGTAGATATCACATTCTGTAGTTTGCTGTCAGTCTCCAGATCTATGGAAGCTGTTGCCTCATCTAGAATCAGAATCTGATTTTCTCGAAGGAACGCCCGAGCCAGACAAAAAAGCTGTTTAAGACATAAACATATAGTCACTTGTGCTGTTTAACAAGAAATGATTAATGTATGCATTTATATTTGATAATTTTCAATTATTTTCTGCTATAATCAATTGATCACCTCCAATTTCTTTCAAATTTATACAATTTATCAGTTTGTAATGGTTTAAGTTTTCCTTAAATATAATATATATTTTACACTGTATATCAGGAAATGTTCGCGACATTTAAACTATTGCGTTTTTCCTCCTCCCCAATGATGGCCAATTTATTATTAGTACATAACATCAATATATAGTAATTGCGTGCGAAGGGCGAAATTAACACTTGACAAACATGGATTCTATGGGCAAAGGGTGAATATTTGACAGGGTGAAAGGTTCCTGGTAAACAGTATATAAATATATAAACAAGTCCCTACTAGACTATATCAATTATCTCTTTACAGACCATCACAAAATGGACAAAATTGTTATTTAATTTTAATTTTAAGAGGTTGAATATATCCAAGGTATCCTTAAAATCATGGGACAAAAGAAACACTCAAATACATATGTAAGACTGACATAATAACATTAAATATAATTAGTTGTTTCCATGTAGTTTGTATTTTTACCTGTTTCTGTCCAACACTGAAGTTTTCTCCACCCTCTGATACAGAGGAATCTGTAAACATATAATTCATATAAACATAACTTATACAATTTTTAAGAGTAAAGACACTTTTCCCTATCAAAATACAAAAAATCACTGTGCAACACCAAAGAAAATACAAAATTTATATACGGTTCTTACGGTCCCCGTCTTTAATTTCATTACACCCAAAAGATGCTCAAATCTGTTCACCAATTATTTTTCATATAAACATACAAACTTTTACAATAGTTTAGACGTACCCAGCTCCTCCGGTAAGGCAGAAATGGTGTCCTTGAGCTGTACTGTTTCCAGGGCCAACCATATCCTCTCATCACTAACCTCACCCTTGGGGTCAAGGTTGTACCTGTCAACACAAGTAAACTTTGAACTTTGACCCATCAAAAAAAATGAAATCTAGACAAGGAAAATTCATTTGTATCTATCTTCCTTACCTCTCCTTCAAAACATATAAAATTATTTGCATTACGTCGTTTGAGCTTCAGTTACATTATATTCTCTCGCTGAAGAACCAACCTGATTGTTCCATGAAACAGTACTGGGTCCTGTGGAATAATGGCGAGTCTGGACCGCAACTCTGGGAGTGACAATTTCATTGTGTCCTTCCCGTCAATCAGGATCTGGCCATGACAGATATCAATCATCCGGAAAAGGCTGAGTAGGAGGGATGACTTACCACTTCCTGTCCGACCACATATTCCAATCTGTAACAGGGGGAACAACTCTGTGCTTAGGTTTATGTAACATTATCTAAATCGCCATCTTAATATTTTATTCTCTCTGTGTTGTAAGTAAGATCCATGCCAATTTTTAGTTAATATCCCCTCAGTCATTCTGGACTAGTAGTCTTTCAAAGGAAAAGTTAATGATGTACAATGAACTCTTTTTGACCTGTTGACAAGTTGGACTAAGTATAAGGGTGAAAAACTTTGACAAGTATGCCATACCTTTTCTCCTCCTTGTAAAATGAAGGAAGCTTCGTTGACAACTGGGTCGAGGTTCTCCTCATATCGCAGACTGACATTGCGGAACTCTATCTCTCCATTTTCCGGCCAGGCCTTATCTACAACCAGGTTACCTGACAAGAAGAGGCATCAAAGGTTGAAACAAATAAATCATGATAACTCATAACTAAATCATGATAACTCATAATTTAATAATAAATTCTTCTACACAGATCAGAATATTTCATTATAAACAAGAGCTGTCGGAGAACAGCATAGCTCGCCTATGTATGTTATTATAATACTGCACCTATCAATAGAAACACATGTATAGTAAAACGTTGATATAGTGCCTGTCATTTTATTTGACACCTCACTTACCACCAGGATATTTCAAGGACTCTTAAATGTGTAGAAACATCTATGTGAAGTGATTGTTAAGAAATTAACAAAGTCCAATAAAGCTGTTTTTGGATGCTAAAATATGAAAATATGGTTCAACACATTGCTTACACTCAATACAAATACTTCAACCTTATAATAGACAACAGCCTATTGATGGTGGTGGTCAAACACTACCCAACAAAACTTGCCCAAAAAATTTAACCTCAAATTTAACGAAGTCCAGTTAAGCTGTTTTGGGGCCATAAAATATGAAAGTATTGCCCAGAACATTGCTAACACTCCATATAAATGCTTCAACCTTATAATAGACAACAGCCTATTGATGGTGGTTGTCCAACACTTCACAAAACAACTTGCCCCAAAACTTTAACCTCAAATTTAACGAAGTCCAATTCAGCTGTTTTTGGGCCATAAAATATGAAAGTATTGCCCAGAACATTGCTAACACTCCATATAAATGCTTCAACCTTATAATAGACAATAGCCTATTGATGGTGGTTGTCCAACACTTCACAAAACAACTTGCCCCAAAACTTCCAAAAAGTCCAATTAAGCTGTTTTTGGGCCATACAATATGAAAACATGGTCCAGCACATTGCTTACACTCGATATAAATGACTTAAACTCCTAATAGACAACTGTGTATTGAGTGTGATGATCCAACACTGTCTGGAAAAAACTTGCACCAAAACTTTAACCTCGGAAGGTGGGACACTGATGCCGACGCCGGGGTGACTACATTAGCCCCCCTATTCTTCGAATAGGCGCGCTAAATATTGTCGTAGTTATGCATATTCATATTGATCATCAATCTGATTAAAATTGGATCTTTGCATTGCTCCCGTTTACCGATATGTCCATTGGACGATATCAGTAAGCAGGAGCGATGTGAAGATATAATTTTAATTAGATTGATTGATCATTTATCGGGAATGATGTTAAAGTGACTGTTCCACTGCTGAGGGACTGAAGTCCAGTTATAATTGGATCATTCTGTCTATTTTCATGTCTCAAAGACAGATAAATCACAATGACAGTGTGCATTTGAGGCTGAAGGCTGATGGGCAAAAACACAAATTCATACAATTTGTAAAAAAAATATACATATTTCTGTAATTCAGAATTTACCCAGTAAGCGTATTCTTGTCTGAATTCTAGATATATTGTATCCTGTATTGCCATGACCCACCTTCCGGATGTCTGACAGGCTCTGTGTCCAGTCGTGTATACTCATCAACCCTCTCTACAGAATTCATCATCATTTCTGTCTCTGCTGAAAGTCTCACTATCCAATTCAAATAAAAAGAAACCTGGAACATAATCACAGTTAGATGATTACACACAGATACAGGGCAATAAATAAACAATGCTTAGTCAAGATATGACCCTAGAACCACAAAAATAATTCATATCTCTAAATTAGACATATTTTAAGTACTATGTTGTCTCAAATGTTTTACAATACCTAGGCCTGATAATTCTTTTGTTTCACCAGTTCATAAGTAAATCAACTTGATATTTCTTACCATGCAATCATAAAAGATTTAATGGTATATCAAAAAGGATCTGCACGAAACAGTACCACTATTATAGAAATACCAGTTAGGTAACAACATCTCTCAAAAAATACATGTTAGCTAACACCTTCTCTACAGAAATACCTGTTAGCTAACACCCTCTCTACAGAAATACCTGTTACCTAACACCTTCTCTACAGATATACCTGTTAGCTAACACCCTCTCTACAGATAAACCTGTTACCTAACACCTTCTCTACAGAAATACCTGTTAGCTAACACCCTCTCTACAGATAAACCTGTTACCTAACACCTTCTCTACAGAAATACCTGTTAGCTAACACCCTCTCTACAGATA
>NW_018404557.1:493658-566532 GCF_002113885.1 Mizuhopecten yessoensis
TCTCTACAGATATACCTGTTACCTAACACTTTCTCTACAGAAATACCTGTTAGCTAACACCTTCTCTACAGAAATACCTGTTAGCTAACACCCTCTCTACAGAAATACCTGTTACCTAACACCCCTCTCTACAGAAATACCTGTTAGCTAACACCTTCTCTACAGAAATACCTGTTAGCTAACACCCTCTCTACAGATATACCTGTTACCTAACACTTTCTCTACAGAAATACCTGTTAGCTAACACCCCTCTACAGATATACCTGTTACCTAACACTTTCTCTACAGAAATCCCTGTTACCTAACACCTTCTCGACAGAAATACCTGTTACCGAACACCCTCTCTACAGAAATAACTGCTACCTAACACCTTCTCTCCAGAAATACCTGTTACCCAACACCCCTCTCTACAGAGAGACCTGTTACCTAACACCCTCTCTACAGATATGCCTGTTACCTAACACCCCTCGCTACAGAAATACCTGTTTCCTAACACCTTCTCTACAGAAATAACTGCTACCTAACACCTTCTCTCCAGAAATACCTGTTACCCAACACCCCTCTCTACAGATATACCCGTTACCTAACACCCTCTCTACAGATAAACCTGTTACCTAACACCATCTCTACAGAAATACCTCTACAGAAATACCTCTACAGAAATACCTGTTACCTAACAACTTCTCTACAGAATGACCTGTTACCTAACACCCTCTCTACAGATATGCCTGTTACCTAACACCCCTCGCTACAGAAATACCTGTTAGCTACTAACACCCTCTCTACAGATATACCTTTTACCTAACACCTTCTCTCCAGATATACCTGCTACCTAACACCTTCTCTACAGATATACCTGTTACCTAACACCCCTCTCTACAGAAATACCTGTCAGCTTACAACCTCTCTACAGATATACCTGTTACCTAACACCTTCTCTACAGAAATACCTGCTACCTAACACCTTCTCTACAGAAATACCTGTTAGCTAACACCCTCTCTTCAGATATACCGGTTACCTAACACCGTCTCTACAGATATACCTGTTACCTAGCACCCTCTCTACAGATATACCTGTTACCTAACATCTTCTCTATATAAATACTTGTTAGCTTACACCTTCTCTACAGAAACCCACTCTACATAAATACCTGTTTGCTTACACCCTCTTTACATATATACCTGTTAGCCAACAACTTCTCTACAGAAATACCTGTTCACTAACACCCTCTCTACAGAAATCCTCTTTACAGAAAAAAACTGTTTGCTAACACCCTCTTTACAGAAACCCTCTTTACATATATACCTGATCTCCTGATGATGTACTTACAAGTAAGGCATAAGTAATACTGAGTCCCACAGAGGAAGGAGTGGCCTGTCCGGCAAGACAAGCAGTAAGACTGGACACTGCGGCCAGGAACACCACAACAGCACCCATATAGTCCTGTATTACAAACATACATATAATCAACAAGGGACATCACTCTGTCAGCAAAATTTGTATTTTTTAAATAGAAGGAGTCTACTGTGGTCCTCATTGTTCTGTAGAGGGAACCAGTTGAAATGTTAAACTTATTTGATCCCTGTGACATTGAAAAAGTGGGTCAATATTATCAATGTTAACACCTTTGATAGCCTATACTCAAACAAGGTATAGAATGTGAATATATGACTCTAGGCGTCAGGGATCTATAGAAGAAGTTTTTAAAAAGTAGTTATACCAACCAGTCTGATGCCGAGCCAGCGGTTGACAGAGTGTATAAATAGCAGAGGTGTTGTGTTGTTGTTTATAGCTTGTATGGCTTGACACTGGAACTGACCCTCCGCTCTGAAAGGTAAAGAGAACCATTAACAGAATCAACAGTTACCAGACTGAATGTCAATAGAATTCAGGTTTACCAGACAGAATGTCAACAGAATTCAGGTTTACTAGACTGAATGTCAACAGAATCAACAGTTACCAGACTGAATGTCAATAGAATTCAGGTTTACCAGACAGAATGTCAACAGAATTCAGGTTTACCAGACTGAATGTCAACAGAATTCAGGTTAACCAGACTGAATGTCAATATAATTCATGTTTACCAGAATGAATGTCAATAGAATTCAGGTTTACCAGACTGAATGTCAACAGAATTCAGATTTATCAGACAGAAATGTCAACAGAATTCATGTTTACTAGACTGAATGTCAATAGAATTCAGGTTTACCAGACAGAATGTCAACAGAATTCATGTTTACCAGACTGAATGTCAACAGAATTCAGGTTTACCAGAATGAATGTCAATAGAATTCATGTTTACCAGAATGAATGTCAACAGAATTCAGGTTTACCAGACTGAATGTCAACAGAATTCAGGTTTACCAGACTGAATGTCAACAGAATTCAGATTTATCAGACAGAAATGTCAACAGAATTCATGTTTACTAGACTGAATGTCAACAGAATTCATGTTTACCAGACTGAATGTCAATAGAGTTCATGTTTACCAGACTAAATGTCAACAGAATTCAGGTTTACCAGACTAAATGTCAACAGAATTCAGGTTTACCAGACTGAATGTCAACAGAATTCAGGTTTATCAGACAGAAATGTCAACAGAATCAAACTGAAACATCCACACAATCAAAGGTAAATGTAGATTTTAGAAATCAAGGAAATGAGCTACCTTGAGGTTTAACATTTTTTGTTGACATTATTAGTAAGGATGGTAGGATTTGTTCCTATCGATTTCTTCTCTAAAAAAACAAATTTCCAGTTGTAATGTACAAAATATTCCAACAATATAACTATTTGATGGCAAGCTCTGTTGTAACTTACTTGTACGCTCTAATAGTCTGTATGCCATTCAGTGTCTCCGAGAAATGTGAAAATATTGGAGACTTTGTTAAATTGTCCAATCTTTGTAGCTCTCTGAAAAGATACAAATCATGTTTAACAATTAATTAAACACAATGCGTTGATTAAAACCTCTCAATGAGTTCCTTAAGAAAAGAAAACACAAAACCTTTCAATGGGCTTTAAAAGATGTATAAACATTTTTCTTATTAGGATTCCTTCATTCATTTTATAGACTTTATAGGGAAAACATTGATGAATGGATTAAAGATCTTGAATTTAGCTCCAGTGGCATTCACCAGGATATAAAGTAAAACCTGTTTACCTTGAAGTTGCCCTGAAGAATGTCTGAACACAGTAATACAGAACGAGGAGTGGAATGGCCGCCAGGAGGAAGTATGGCGTGCCGATGCTGTTCACAATAAGTGCCGAGATTGTCAGGAAAAAGCATTTCATCAGGGATTCGAGCGTGTTCGGTAATTTCTATAAAAATGTAAAC
This sequence comes from Mizuhopecten yessoensis, assembly GCF_002113885.1. Classification (NCBI taxonomy): domain Eukaryota; kingdom Metazoa; phylum Mollusca; class Bivalvia; order Pectinida; family Pectinidae; genus Mizuhopecten; species Mizuhopecten yessoensis. Next base: position 496,997 of record NW_018404557.1, read on the forward strand.
ATAATTCTACAACTGTAGAATCCGTTACTGGATGATATTTACAGCCAAGCAGCTTTTTATAAAGCGCCAAGCCAGTTCTAATTGTAGAAGTACTACCATGCTATAATGTCATTTCACAAATTTTAATCAATCACAAAAACTCTGAATTTACATTTTTTACACTACCTTATCACGGGAAATTTTGCTTTTTGACCTACATAATGAAGGTGACTTAATCATTATAGTGAATAGTGTTAAACAACATGAAACTACTAAGCATTGCTATCAAATGTAAAGGGCAAAATTAACTAGGAGCAAATAAGGATTTTACCTTCATAAGGCAAAAGTTTGACTGAGCGAAAGTTTGGCAGTGTACAGTCATGATTCTTGTATTACAGAGGTAACTCATTATAGCCAACACAATCAGACAGAACAAACTCCACAATAATATATATGTTGTAAGATGTATGTGTCACCCAGAGTTAGGTAAAGTTTGACTAACCTGATCAATTTGTGACATGTCTGATGAAAACCGGTTTAGAATTCTCCCTGTTGGATTGGTATCAAAAAACCTTAAATAGTAAAGAAAACATGGTTAGAAATATTGTAGACAACAATATGCAATACTGGGTAATTGTATTATACTTCATTGTAATTGTGTTATACCTGGGTTTTATAATTGTATTAACTGCAAAAAAATATCAAATTAATGTATAATATTATTTTATTATACCATAATTGTATTACACTATATAATTGTATTATAATATGATTGTATTATATTTCATTTAAATCTGTAAATTCTAAACACCAATAAACTGATCCTTCATGACCTATTTATACAAAGTATAGATGTTGATAACAAGGAACGAGTAAGAGACTGTTAACACATTGAAAACGTTTTCATTTAGATGGTAAAACATAAATAAATTTGAGTCTTGCATATTCAGCCATCATTTTGAGATTGTTGGACTATCGAACAAGTTGAACTGTCCCCTAGTACACTGGCGGAGTAGTGGGACAATTGGTTTAGTGGTGACTGGGTTTAACAAGGCTCTAATGTATATGTATGTGTCTTAGTTTTCTCTGGGTAATTGAGCAGATTTAAAGGTGTACTGACCTTATAGGTACATGTAGAATGGTATCTAGCATGGTGGAGTGGAGCACTTTAGAGGCCTGAATCCCAGCAACATATAGGAGACCACTGGCTAACATGGCACCTCCGATGGCTGTTAGGTTTAGTATGGAGTACATTCTCATGTATTGACCGTTATCTAATGTCTGAAAGTAAATCAAGATTGTTAGTTCTTAGTTATAAGCCTTTAACAAACTGATAGATTACACAAAAACACAATTGATAATATATCACATACATAAATGAAAATTAAGACAAAAAACTTGTGATAAAGCAGACTTTAAGAATCTTAAGGGGATGGTTGATCTAAACATATATTCAATACATTAACATGCATGAGTAATAACATCTATTATCACATAATGTACTGTACATGTGTTGTCTAGTGAATATACCCTTGTCATATTTTTTCATCATATTTGTTTGCGTATTAACCCATGCAATATGACCCATCAGCCCTGTGATTGGTTGTAAGTTTCAATTATTTCAATTGTGATGTCACGCCTAGGACAGGTACATGACGTCACAGACTTACACACTGGAGTCAAAATGACGGCTTTTGACATTTCAATGTTGCATGAAAAGTGTCGTTTTACTATAATAAATGCCACAAATCTCAGTTATAGGATAAAACAGATTTCACACTCATTTTCATTTCATATGAAATTTATGAAACTCTTCACAAATTTTTCATTTTAGCTCGCCAGAGGCTCGCTAAATTGAAACATTCTTCGACTCGTTTCATAAATCTCATATGAAATGGAAAATCATGTAAGATCCGATATTTGTAATGTAACAAAGAATCGCATAATGATGCCAAGAAGTTTCCCTTGATTTGTTTTACTAAATTTGAGAAAATGTTGTTTAAAGTATTTTACAGATATTATAAAATAAATATTAACTTGTTCCCTCAGTTTCATATTTGTAAACAAAAGAATCACTTGACATAAAGTTGAATAGGAAAGCTGGATACAACAAGAGGTCCAATGGGCCTACATTGCTAACCTGATATTAATCTCAAACTTGTAATCTTAAAAGTGGACTAAAATACAGCTACAGGCAGAATATCAGTGTTTGATTCATAAGTACCTATTAAAAGATTTAAACATATGACGCCTGTGACCTTGAATGTCAAACAAGGACATTAGGTTGAAAGTAGGTCAAGGTCATTAATTTGAACAAACTTGTGGTCCTTCATCCAAGCATGCTACAAGCCCAATTTCAGTTTCCTGGACCTTTTGGTTATTGAGAAGTCGTTTGAAGATTTTACGACATTTGGCCCCTGTGACCTTGAAAGTGGGTCAAGGAAATGCATTTGAACAAACTTGGTAATCCTTCATCCCAGCATGCTACAGGCCCAATATCAGTACCCTGGGCCTTTTGGTTATTGAGAAGAAGTTGTTTGAAGATTTTAAGACATTTGACCCCTGTCACCTTGAAAGTTGGTCAAGGTCATTCATTTGAACAAACTTGGTAGCCCTTCACCCAAGCATGCTACTGGCCAAATATCATCTCCCTGAGCATTTTGGTTATCGAGAAGAAGATGTTTAAAGTTTTTAACATATTTGACCCCTGTGACCTTGAATATGGGTGAAGGTCATTCATTTGAACAAACTTTGTAGTCCTTCATGTCAGCATGCTATTGGCAAAATATCATCACCCTGGGCATTTTGGTTATTGAGAAGAAGATGTTTAAAGTTTTTAACATATTTGACCCCTGTGACCTTTAATATGGGTGAAGGTCATTCATTTGAACAAACTTTGTAGGCCTTCATGTCAGCATGCTATTGGCAAAATATCATCACCCTGGGCATTTTGGTTAGTCAGAAGAAGTTGTTTAAAGGTTTTTTTAGACAATTGACCCCTGTGACCTTGAATATAATTGAAGGTCATTTATTTGAACAAACTTGGTAGCCCTTCACCCAGCATGCTACAGGCCAAATATCAGTACCCTGGGCCTTTTGGTTATGGAGAAGAAGTTATTTGAATATTTTAAGATATTTGACCCCAGTCACCTTAAAAGTTGGTCTAAGGTCATTCATTTGAGCAAACTTGGTAGCCTTTCATCCCAGCATGCTACAGGTCCAATATCAGTACCCTGGGCCTTTGGGTTATTGAGAAGAAGTTGTTTAAAGTAAAATATTGATGCCAGACGGACGCCGAACGCCGCACAACCTTCGGGCCAGGTCAGCTAAAAATGAATATCTAGATTATTATGATTATTGATCCCTGTAATGTTCTTGTTAATCTGGCCACCTACAACACCCAATACTCATTTTCTAGAAGCTATTGATAACATGATGCCTTACCAACTCTCAATGTTACACTGGCCCCCTATAACACCCAATATTACTTTCTGGAAGCTATTGATAACATGATGCCTTACCAACTCTCAATGTTTCACGGGCCCCCTATAACACCCAATACTCATTTTCTGGAAGCTACTGATAACATGATGCCTTACCAACTCTCAATGTTACACTGGCCCCTATAACACCCAATACTCATTTTCTGGAAGCTATTGATAACATGATGCCTTACTAACTCTCAATGTTACACTGGCCCCCTATAACACCCAATATTACTTTCTGGAAGCTGCTAATAACATGATGCCTTACCAACTCTCAATGTTACACTGGCCCCCTATAACACCCAATACTCATTTTCTGGAAGCTACTGATAACATGATGCCTTACCAACTCTCAATGTTTCACTGGCCCCCTATAACACCCAATACTCATTTTCTGGAAGCTGCTAATAACATGATGCCTTACCAACTCTCAATGTTACACTGGCCCCTATAACACCCATTACTCACTTTCTGGAAACTACCGATAACATGATGCCTTATTAACTTTCAATGTTAAACTGGCCCCTATTAACACCCAATACTCTCTTTCTGGAAGCTGCTGATAACATGATGCCTTACTAACTCTCAATGTTACACTGGCCCCTATTAACACCCAATACTCTCTTTCTGGAAGCTACTGATAACATGATGCCTTTCTAACTCTCAATGTTAAACTGGCCCCTATTAACACCCAATACTCTCTTTCTGGAAGCTACTGATAACATGATGCCTTACTAACTCTCAATGTTACACTGGCCCCCTATAACACCCAATACTCATTTTCCTGATTTCCTGAAGCTGCTGATACATGATGCCTTACTTACTCTCAATGTTACACTGGCCCCCTATAACATTACAATAGATCCCTATAATCCTGAGGATCAAATGGCTAGAGGTGATTAACTGTTACAGGTCTTGAGAGAGTAATATTACTTTCATAACAAGAAAACAGAATGATGTTGAAATTTTATACTTACCTCATTGCTGTTGCTTGATATTTGTTTCCTGACTTGAAAGTCTGTGACTGCCTCTGTCCATGAAGCCAGAATCATGTTACTGGCCACGAAACAGGCATGGTACATCACATAAATCAGAAGCACTACAGCTGCCAGAGGAGGGCAGCTCGAGCGGATATAGCTCATGTACACACCCATAGCAACTGCCCCAATTTCACGATGCTCTTTCTTAATCAGCTTTCCAGACGATTCAGCATCTGTTTTGCTCCCTGTAAACATATTACACATGTATATCATTACAGAATTTTCCAGCTTAACAAAAAAACAAGAGGCCCAGAGGGCCTGAATCGCTCACCTGGATATCTAAGCAATCATGGCAAAATGTTCTCCAAATGAGATCCAAGGGAATATGCCAGACCCCAATGCCAATTCTTGTAGTATGTCTGTATTAGATTTTTCATGCCCAGCAATATAATGTATGGTTATGGGGTGGGGATCTCAACTGTTTCCAAGGTGTGACTCAGAAACTAGATCCCTAGAGTTGTTGCCAGACCCCAGGATCAGTTCTAATATCATGACTGCATTCGTCTCTTTTTGTCCAGCATTTGTATTTAGAGTCTTGGGGTGGGGATCTCAACCGTTTTAAAGTTTTGACACAGGGGTTAAGTCTGCAAGGGTGGGGCAGACCCCAAGGCCATCCTGGAAGCATGTGTGCATCCATCTCTTTATACTCAGCAATTGTATATATGCATGGTTATAGGGAGGGGATCTCAACTGTTTCCAAGCTGTGACTAAGAAACTAGGTCCCTAGGGGTTCGGTCAGACCCCAGGGTCTATTCTAATATCATGACTACTTTTGTCTCTTTATGCCAAGCATTTGTTTATATAGTTCTGGGGTGGAGATCTCAACCGTTTCAAAGTTATGACCCAGGGACTATGTCTCAAAGGGTGGGGCCAGACCCTAGACCATCGTGGAAGCAAATGTGCATGCTTCTCTTTATACTCCACAGTTGAATATATGGTTATACCATTTCCAGGTAATAAACATTTTTTGGCCCACCCCTTAGCACGGGGGTTTCAGCCCCAACATTTGTACAATTTTGAATCCCTGCCTCCCATGAATGCCACTGACCAAATATGATCAATATCCATGGCATAATTCTACAGAAGAAGTCGTTAATAGCAATATAGCCAAATTGCCCCCTTTTGGACCCTCCCTTCAGCCCTCTGGGGGGTCAGCCCAACCATTTGTACAATTTTGAATCTCCACTACCGAGGGATGCTTCCAGTTAAATATGGTTGATATCTACCTCTAAGTTCCAGAGAAGAAGTCGCTTAAATCAATATAGCACAATCGCCCCCGATTTGGCCCCGCCCCACAGGTCCCTGGGGGACCGGACCCACGGTTTGTATAAAATTGTTTCCCCTTCACCCAAGGATGCTTCAGACCAAATATGGAACAAATCCTTTCATTCCTACAGAAGAAGAAGGATTTTAAAGAATTTACTATGTGTTCCCTATTGGGCCCTGCCCCTCAGGCCCCTCAGGGGCCTGGCCCACGGTTTATATTAAATTGGTTCCCCTTCCCCCAAAGATGCTTCAGACCTAATATGGAACAAATCCTTTATTCCTACAGAAGAAGAAGGATTTTAAAGAATTTACTATGTGTTCCCTATTGGGCCCCGCCCCTCAGGTCCCTCCGGGGCCAGACCCCCGTTTAATACAAAATTGGTTCCCCATCCCCAAAGGATGCTTCAGAACAAACATGGAACAAATCCTTTCATTCCTACAGAATGAGAAGGATTTTAAAGAATTTTCTATGTTTCCCATATTTGGCCCCACCCCTCAAGCCCCTCGGGGGCAAGACTCATGGTTTATACAAAATTGGTTCCCCTTCACTGAAGGATGCTTCAGACCTTCGGGCAGGTGAGCTAAAAATGAAACTTTAATTTAAATAAGACAATCTATTAAAAAGCTTATGTTTTAAATGATTAATAGAAATAAAATGTCTGTAAGACACGGATGCCTGCTCCCACGCCTAATAACTTAAGTAAGGTCAGAGGTCAATGTCAAAGGCAAAGGTTACTAAAAGTCATGCACAATGCTGTACTCACAGAGGAGAATATGTATCTAAAGTTGTGTGACCCAAGCTACAGTTCTAAGTCTATAAAGGTCCTAATTGCAAAATCTGAACTGGCCAGATGAACAAATGTAAGGACGTACTAACAAGGGGGACACTTGATGCCCTGAATAACAAAGATGGCCTCTTCCTGTTTTATAGTAAGCCATCTTTGTTCCTGTGTCATACACAACTTAACTTGTTCCTGTATCATGAATGTTAGTATTTCTCGTGCCAGTAGCTTGGTGTCCTGATCACTTGTGCATACATCATGGTTACATGTGCCAGTACTATGATTGCTTTTACTGTGCCGGTATTATAGTTACCTCTGCCCATGGCATGGTAACTTTTACCGTGTCATGTTCATATGTGTCTATGTTATGGTCACCTGTGTCTGCGTCATGGTTAACCGTGTCTGTTTCATGGTTACCCCTACCTGTGCCCATGGTTACTTGTTTAGATGTCATGTTGTCATCTGTGTCTATGTCATGGTTACCTGTGTCTGTATTGTGTTTACCTCTGTCTGTGTCATGGTTAACCTGCCTGTGCCCATAGTTACCTGTTCAGGTGTCATGTGGTCACATGTGACTGTATCATGTTAACCTGTGTCTTTATCATGGTAACCGGTGTCAATATCATATTTACCTGTGTCTGTGTAATGGTAACCGGTGTCTCTATCATGTTTACCTGTTTTTGTGTCATGGAAAGCTGTGCAAGTGTTATGGTTACCTGTGTATTTATCATGGTAACCGGTGTCTGTATCATGTTTGCCTGTGTCTGTGTCATGGTAACTGGTGTCTGTATCATGTTTACCTGTGTCTGTGTCATGGTAACCGGTGTCTGTATCATGTTTGCCTGTGTCTGTGTCATGTTTACCTGTATCTTTATCATGGTAACCGGTGTCTGTATCATGTTTACCTGTATCTGTGTCATGGATACCTGTGCCAGTGTCATGGTTACCTCTGCCTGTATCATGGTTACCTCTGCCCGTGCTGTGATGACTGTGGTCCTCAGTGTTAATGGCTTCTTGACTTGTGGTTTCCTCCTCCATGTTTGAAAGCTGTGTAGACAGACGTCGATGTGACAAAGATCCGATCATCTGTCAAACAAAACTGATGCGTCACTTACAATCAACAACACTCATTCCACCTGTCTACAGAACTGAGAATGTAGTTCCAGTGTTGTACTGAAGTATCTGCTCCAACTCATCAGGTACAAGAATAAAGTTGGACTTATCCACGAAAACAATCAAGATCAAATAGATTAGGAAAAATGAGTTACTTGTTTGAGGTTGAAAGAATGTTTGATTTGACCAGGTATGATTATATCATGGTTCTACTGATCTAAAATTCATCATGCCATCAGCTCACTTGGATGTTTTTGTCAGATGAACTAAAAACACAAAGGGATGAACTAAAAAACATCAATGTATTACCGTAATATATGGTCTTGTCAAATATATAAATATATGTTCATAGATAAGCAATTCATACAATCAATACAATTTGAGGATTTTGCAGGAGCTACCTTAGCAGGTACTGACTACTAGTCCTATGCCACCTTGCTAATACATCCGCATAAATGTTTGCCTGCATGTGTACTAGTGGTTCTCTTTTTCTGATGCAACATCAACTAAACAGCACCTATCAAAGAACACGTCATTGAAAATCTATAAATATAGACTTCAAGGTATGAACTCTGCGCCTGTCTGCGTGGAAGGCAGGAGTGTTAACTACTCTTCAAGATCTACCAACTCCTATTTCTACTGGTGAAACAAACTAACCTGTCCTGATGGACGGCGGTGACCCTCAGGTTTGAGGAGATTTTCTGACGCCATAGCCAGGTCCGATTCTGTGTGTTCTGGTACCTCCTTGTTGTCTGCTCCCAGTGGTTCTTTCTGGCTGTCAACAACAGACAATATTGAAGAAATGATTCTCTGCAGACGACATAGCAAAAACCACTCTACACACATCAGACATCATACTAAGCAGGCACAATTGCGGAAACCACTTTCAAAAGACAACACAGAAGAAACCACTCTCAGAAGACAACACAGAAGATACCACTCTCATCAGAAAACAGAGAAGATATCACTCTCACCAGACAATGTAAAAATACCACTCTCAACAGACAACACAGAAGATACCACTCTCATCAGACAACACAGAAGATACCACTCTCACCAGAGAACACAGAAGATACCATTCTCACCAGACAACACAGAAGATACCATTCTCACCAGACAATGAAGAAGATACCACTCTCATCAGACAACACAGAAGATACCATTCTCACCAGACAACAGAGATGATACCACTCTCACTAGACAACACAGAAGATACCACTCTCATCAGACAAAGTAGAAGATACCACTCTCACCAGAAAATGTAAAAAATACCACTCTCACCAGACAACACAGAAGAAACCACTCTCACCAGACAACACAGAAGATACCATTCTCACCAGACAACAGAGATGATACCACTCTCACTAGACAACAGAGAAGATACCACTCTCACCAGACAGCACAGAAGATACCACTCTCACCTGACAACAGAGAAGATACCACTCTCACTAGACAGCACAGAAGATACCACTCTCACCAGACAACAGAGAAGATACCACTCTCACTAGACAACAGAGAAGATACCACTCTCACCAGACAACAAAGAAGATACCACTCTCATCAGACAACAGAGAAGATACAACTCTCACCAGACAACAGAGAAGATACCACTCTCACCAGACAACAGAGAAGATACCACTCTCACAAGACAATGCAGAAAAAAACACTCTCATCAGACAACAGAGAAGATACAACTCTCATCAGACAACAGAGAAGATACCATTCTCACCAGACAACACAGAAGATACCATTCTCACCAGACAAAACAGAATATACCACTCTCACTAGACAGCACAGAAGATACCACTCTAACCAGACAACAAAGAAGATACCATTCCCACCAGACAACACAGAAGATACCATTCTCACCAGACAATGTAGAAAAAACCACTCTCACCAGACAATGAAAAAGAAACAACTCTCACCAGACAACACAGAAGATACCACTCTCATCAGACAACAAAGAAGATACCACTCTCACCAGACAATGTAGAAGATACCATTCTCCCCAGACAACACAGAATATACCATTCTCACCAGACAACACAGAAGAAACCACTCTCACCAGACAACAGAGAAGATACCACTCTCACCAGACAACACAGAAGATACCATTCTCATCAGAAAATGTTGAAAAAAACACTCTCACCAGACAATGTAGAAGATACTATTCTCACCAGACAACACAGAAGATACCATTCTCACCAGACAACACAGAATATACCACTCTCACTAGACAGCACAGAAGATACCACTCTAACCAGACAACACAGAAGATACCATTCCCACCAGACAACACAGAAGATATCACTCTCACCAGACAACACAGAAGATATCACTCTCACCAGACAGCACAGAAGATACCATTCTCACCAGACAGCACAGAAGATACCACTCTCACCAGACAACAGAGAAGATACCACTCTCACCAGACAACACAGAAGATACCACTCTCAAAAGACAATGTAGAAGATACCACTCTCACCAGACAATGTAGAAAAAACCACTCTCACCAGACAATGTAAAAGATACCACTCTCACCAGACAATGCAGAAGATACCACTTTCACCAGACAACACAGAAGATATCACTCTCACCAGACAACACAAAAGATACCACTCTCATCAGACATCACATAAGATACCACTCTCACCAGACAACACATAAGATACCACTCTCACCAGACAACACATAAGATACCACTCTCACCAGACAACACAGAAGATACCACTCTCACCAGACAATGTAGAAGATAACACTCTCACCAGAAAATGTAGAAAATACCACTCTCACCAGACAACACAGAAGAAACCACTCTCACCAGACAACACAGAAGATACAACTCTCACTAGACAACAGAGAAGATACCACTCTCACCAGACAATGTAGAAGATACCATTCTCACCAGTCAACACAGAAAATACCACTCTCACCAGACAACAAAGAAGATACCACGCTCACCAGAAAACACAGAAGATACCATTCTCACCAGAAAATGTAGAAAAAAACACCCTCACCAGACAATGTAGAAGATACCATTCTCACCAGACACCACAGAAAATACCACTCTCACCAGACAACAAAGAAGATACCACTCTCACCAGACAACAAAGAAGATACCACGCTCACCAGAAAACACAGAAGATACCATTCTCACCAGACAATGTAGAAAAAACCACTCTCACCAGACAACACAGAAGATACCATTCTCACCAGACAACACAGAAGATACCACTCTCACCAGACAACAGAGAAGATACCACTCTCACCAGAAAACACAGAAGATACCATTCTCACCAGAAAATGTAGAAAAAAACACTCTCACCAGACAATGTAGAAGATACCATTCTCACCAGACAACACAGAAAATACCACTCTCACCAGACAACAAAGAAGATACCACTCTCACCAGACAACAAAGAAGATACCATTCTCACCAGACAATGTAGAAAAAACCACTCTCACCAGACAACACAGAAGATACCATTCTCACAAGACAACAGAAAAGATATCACTCTCACCAGACAACAGAGAAGATACCACTCTCACCAGACAACACAGAAGATACCACTCTCACTAGACAACAGAAAAGATACCACTCTCACTAGACAACACAGAAGATACCACTCTCACTAGACAACACAGAAGATACCACTCTCATCAGACATCAGAGAAGATATCACTCTCACTAGACAACACAGAAGATAACATTCTCACCAGACAACACAGAAGATACCATTCTCACCAGACAATGTAGAAGATATCACTCTCACAAGACAGCACAGAAGATACCATTCTCACAAGACAGCACAGAATATACCATTCTCACCAGACAACACAGAAGATATCACTCTCACAAGACAGCACAGAAGATACCATTCTCACCAGACAGCACAGAAGATACCACTCTCACCAGACAACACAGAAGATATCACTCTCACAAGACAGCACAGAAGATACCATTCTCACCAGACAGCACAGAAGATACCACTCTCACCAGACAACACAGAAGATATCACTCTCACAAGACAGCACAGAAGATACCATTCTCACCAGACAGCACAGAAGATACCATTCTCACCAGACAACACAGAAGATATCACTCTCACAAGACAGCACAGAAGATACCATTCTCACCAGACAGCACAGAAGATACCACTCTCACCAGACAACACAGAAGATATCACTCTCACAAGACAGCACAGAAGATACCATTCTCACCAGACAGCACAGAAGATACCATTCTCACCAGACAACACAGAAGATATCACTCTCACAAGACAGCACAGAAGATACCATTCTCACCAGACAGCACAGAAGATACCACTCTCACCAGACAACACAGAAGATATCACTCTCACAAGACAGCACAGAAGATACCATTCTCACCAGACAGCACAGAAGATACCACTCTCACCAGACAACACAGAAGATATCACTCTCACAAGACAGCACAGAAGATACCATTCTCACCAGACAGCACAGAAGATACCACTCTCACCAGACAACAGAGAAGATACCACTCTCACCAGACAACACAGAAGATACCACTCTCACCAGACAATGTAGAAGATACCACTCTCACCAGACAATGTAGAAAAAACCACTCTCACCAGACAATGTAAAAGAAACAACTCTCACCAGACAATGTAGAAAATACCACTTTCACCAGACAACAGAGAAGATATCACTCTCACCAGACGACACAAAAGATACCACTCTCATCAGACAACACATAAGATACCACTCTCACCAGACAACACATAAGATACCGCTCTCACCAGACAACACAGAAGATACCACTCTCATCAGACAACACAGAAGATACCACTCTCACCAGACAATGTAGAAGATAACACTCTCACCAGAAAATGTAGAAAATACCACTCTCACAAGACAGCACAGAAGAAACCACTCTCACCAGACAACACAGAAGATACCACTCTCATCAGACAACACAGAAGATACCACTTTCGCCAGACAATGTAGAAAATACCACTCTCACCAGACAATGTAGAAGATACCACTCTCACCAGACAATGTAGAAAATACCACTATCGCCAGACAATGTAGAAGATACCACTCTCACCAGACAACACAGAAGATACCATTCTCACCAGACAACACAGAAGATACCACTCTCACCATACAACACAGAAGATACCACTCTCGCCAGACAATGTAGAAAATACCACTCTCACCAGAAAATGTAGAAAATACCACTCTCACCAGACAACACAGAAGATACCACTCTCACCAGACAACATAGAAGATACCATTCTCATCAGACAACACAGAAGATACCACTCTCACCAGACAACACAGAAGATACCACTCTCATCAGACAACACAGAAGATACCAATCTCATCAGACAACACAGAAGATACCACTCTCGCCAGACAATGTAGAAAATACCACTCTCACCAGACAATGTAGAAGATCGCATTCTCACCAGACACCACAGAAGATACCACTCTCATCAGACAACACAGAAGATACCACTCTCACCAGACAATGTAGAAGATACCATTCTCACAAGACAACACAGAAGATACCACTCTTGCCAGACAATGTAGAAAATACCACTCTCACCAGACAATGTAGAAGATACCATTCTCACCAGACAACACAGAAGATACCATTCTCACCAGACAACACAGAAGATACCACTCTCACCAGACAGCACAGAAGATACCACTCTCGCCAGACAATGTAGAAAATACCACTCTCACCAGACAATGTAGAAGATACCATTCTCACCAGACAACACAGAAGATACCATTCTCACCAGACAACACAGAAGATACCACTCTCACCAGACAACACAGAAGATACCACTCTCACCAGACAACATAGAAGATACCATTCTCACCAGACAGCACAGAAGATACCACTCTCACCAGACAACAGAGAAGATACCACTCTCATCAGACAATGTAGAAAAAAACACTCTCACCAGACAATGTAAAAGATACCACTCTCACCAGACAATGTAAAAATACCACTCACACCAGACAACACAGAAGATACCACTCTCACCAGAAAACACAGAAGATACCAATCTCACCAGACAACACAGAAGATACCACTCTCATCAGACAATGTAGAAGATACCACTCTCACAAGACAACACAGAAGATACCACTCTCACCAGACAACACAGAAGATACCACTCTCATCAGACAATGTAAAAGATACCACTCTCATCAGACAATGTAGAAGATACCACTTTCACCAGACAACACAGAAGATATCACTCACACCAGACAACACAGAAGATACCACTCTCATCAGACAATACATAAGATACCACTCTCACCCGACAACACAGAAGATACCACTCTCACCAGACTAAAATTCAATTAGAAATGATGTCCAAGAATTAATGACAATTTGTTTCACACATAAGTATGTACATACATATACATGTTCACAAATACAAGGGGATCCAAAAACAATCAGTCCCCTAACAGTGGTACAACCAGACTTTACATTATTGATGACTGGATTATTAACGCTCAGCTATATATGCTTCACTGATCATTAATAAATCCTAGATTTACCTGGGTTCTTGTGTAGATTTGAAGTCCCTTAGTGCCCGTCTCCAGGACTCGTACAGGTCTGGGTTGACCTTCTTAACATCTGCCAGCTTTCCTTGGTTCTGAATACTCCCTTCCTTCATAGCTATAACCTGCACACAAACAACACATGTTATTATGTCACATTTACTCCCTTCCTTCATAGCTATTACCTACACACAAACAACACATGTGATTATGTCACATTTACTCCTTTTCTTCATAGCTATAACCTACACACAAACAACACATGTTATTATGTTACATTTACTCCCTTCCTTCATAGCTATTACCTACACACAAACAACACATGTTATTATGTCACATTTACTCCCTTCCTTCATAGCTATTACCTAACCACAAACAACACATGTGATTATGTCACATTTACTCCCTTTCTTCATAGCTATAACCTACACACAAACAACACATGTTATTATGTCACATTTTGTCCCTTCCTTCATAGATATTACCTACACACAAGCAACACATGTTATTATGTCACATTTACTCCCTTCTTTCAAAGCTATTACCTACACACAAACAACACATGTTATTATGTCACATTTTGTCCCTTCCTTCATAGATATTACCTACACACAAGCAACACATGTTATTATGTCACATTTACTCCCTTCTTTCAAAGCTATTACCTACACACAAACAACACATGTTATTATGTCACATTTACGCCCTTCCTTCATAGCTATTACCTACACACAAACAACACATGTTATAATGTCACATTTACGCCCTTCCTTAATAGCTATAACCTACACACCACACCAAACCATGTTGCCTTTCTCTGTGTACTTTTTATTCTTTCCACATTAAAACTCTCTATGCACTTCCATCCAGGACAGCAAGATTGATTAAATGTAAGATGATAAAACTTCTTATTATTTTGTCGTAAATGAATTTGAATCAAATGGAGTTTTCTTTATTTTTGCATGATTGGTATGTGATTGGCAAGATTTAATACTGTATACCATGAAATTTTTGCCAACTTTCACCCTTCACCAATTAAATCCATTTTTGCCCAGTTTTGATTTCGCCCATCACTTTCAATTGCTGTGTAAATTATGATGTTTATTGATGTTCACTGTAATGATTAATTCACTCCATTACCGTTGGCGAAAAAAACGTGAAAATTAAAAAGCAGCAAAAAAAATCCGGTATACAATATACACAACCATTGACATATAATTGGCCTGTCAAATTGAGGTACTGGAGGTGTTGAGTGACCTAGACTTACATGATTGGCCTGATTGAGGTACTGGAGGTGTTGAGTGACTTAGACTTACATGATGAGCATGATTGAGGTACTGGAGATGATGGGTGACAAGGATGACCGTCCTTTTCCTCCTCAACAGTCGCTTCAGTATAGCAATCTCAAAAACATGCTTCCCTACATGGGCATCCAAAGCAGATAGTGGATCGTCCTGAAAACCAGAATAATCCACGATTGAGTGAATTTTGTACAAAGGAAATCTTTGCCGTTTTATAATATATAATCCTTAAATACGTCTAATTTCTTGTTTTGTTGGTAATAATATAAATATTCTTGTTTTTAGGTACATTTGTTTTCTTCGTGATTGCTTTTGAACCACGAATATAAATACAATGAATATTTCTACAACTCGAAAGAATAAACACAATGAAAATTTGAAAATTATTTGACCTTTATTTCAATCAAAAAAGTGCACACAAAAGTAATATATACATTGCACGTGTATAATTATGACCATGTTACAACAACTAAGAAACGTATGCAAAAGCATTTAATACTGAACATGTTATAGATTCTACTTTTGTATAAATGAAATGAACTTTACTCTACCACATCCAAGGAAAGTGTCATAGAATCCAGGGTTAAACACAAATTGATCGTTATATTAGTGTCAGCTTTTGGAGTAAAGAGTTCTGGCGATGTTGACTAACCAGTATTATTGTGTCAGCTTTGAAGTAAAGAGTTCCGGTGATGTTGACTTCCCAGTATTATTGTGTCAGCTTTGGAGTAAAGAGCTCTAGCGATGAATACCAGTATAAGGCTACATTCGCGTATCCCGGTTGAAACGGTACGTGTGGTGCAGAAATTTTCCACGATAAACGAATACACTTGGACCGTTCTATAAGCAGAGCTAAAAATCCACAGTTTCGGAGAAAAAAAACCAATGTATCAAGAATATTATGCCCTTCTCTCACGCGTCCACTAAATTACATAACGTATCTTAAAAAATACATATGACTTGACATTGTTTAAGAAAGAAATAACGCAAATTGGCAATAGTCAGCATTTTAGTTTCGGTCAGGTACGTCTGTACCCCTAAATCTACACGTACCAAATTTTCCTGAGGTCAGCCTCGGTCCAAATCTGTACCTGTCGTTTTCTTTACAGGTTCAACCGGTTCAACCGTTTCAACCGGATACGCGAATGTAGCCTTATAGTGTCAGCTTCGGAGTAAAGAGTTCTGGTGATGTTGACTCACCAGTATTATAGTGTCAGCTTTGGAGTAAAGAGTTCTGGCGATGTTGACTTACCAGTATTATAGTGTCAGCTTTGGAGTAAAGAGCTCTAGCGATGTTGACTTACCAGTATTATAGTGCCAGCTTTGGAGTAAAGAGTTCTGGCGATGTTGACTTACCTGTATTATAGTGTCAGTTTAGGAGTAAAGAGTTCTGGCGATGTTGACTTACCAGTATTATAGTGCCAGCTTTGGAGTAAAGAGTTCTGGCGATGTTGACTTACCAGTATTATAGTGTCAGCTTTGGAGTAAAGAGCTCTAGCGATACTGACTCGTTGTTTCTGTCCTCCACTGAGGTTCACACCCTGTTCAACAAATTACAAAGAGGGGTTAAATTCATGTTTAAAGCCTGAAACTACAAATACTTTGGTGATGATGTCTAGTGAACTGGACAAGAGTTTGGTTTGGGTTTTAAAAGTGCTTAGAACAGCCTACAACTGACACTTTATACACAGTGTTTTATTACATGGCAGTAGTTGTGTACCTTTCTCATATCTCTGTTTGCCTACCACCACCATACCTCCAGAACCCTGTCTTTCTTCCTATCGATGAACTGTACCAACTTTACTTTCTTTTTCCTACATTTCCCCTATTTTATAATCTATCCCCCATATAACTTCCCTGATCCTGCCCCCCCCCCCCCCCCCCCCAACTTCCTTCACTGTGCTGTGCCCCCTTCCCCATTTTCATATTTTCTCCTATCTCCATACTGTTCTCCCCTTTCCCGCTTCCACCTTTTCTCCTATCTCTCCGTACTGCCCCCCCCTTCCCTGTTCCCACCTTTTCTCCTATCTCCGTACTGCCCCTCCTCCCTGTTCCCACCTTGTCTCCTATCTCCATACTGCCCCCCCTCCCTGTTCCCACCTTTTCTCCTATCTCCGTACTGCCCCCCTTCCTGTTCCCACCTTTTCTCCTATCTCCGTACTGCCCCCCCTTCCCTGTTCCCACCTTTTCTCCTATCTCCGTACTGTCCCCCCTCCCTGTTCCCACCTTTTCTCCTATCTCTGTACTGCCCCCCCTCCCCTGTTCCCACCTTTTCTCCTATCTACGTACTGCCCCCCCTTCCCTGTTCCCACCTTTTCTCCTATCTACGTACTGCCCCTCCTCCCTGTTCCCACCTTGTCTCCTATCTCCGTACTGCCCTCCCCTCCCTGTTCCCACCTTTTCTCCTATCTCCGTACTGTCCCCCTCCCTGTTCCCACCTTTTCTCCTATCTCCGTACTGCCCCTCCCTGTTCCAACCTTTTCTCCTATCTCTTAACTGTCCCCCCTCCCTGTTCCCACCTTTTCTCCTATCTCCGTACTACCCCCCCTTCCCTGTTCCCACCTTTTCTCCTATCTACGTACTGCCCGCCCTTCCCTGCTCCCACCTTTTCTCCTATCTACGTACTGCCCCCCCTCCCTGTTCCCACCTTGTCTCCTATCTCCGTACTGCCCCCCTCCCCGTTCCCCCCTTTTCTCCTATCTCTGTACTGCCCCTCCCTGTTCCAACCTTTTCTCCTATCTCCGTACTTCCCCCCCTTCCCTGTTCCCACCTTTTCTCCTATCTCTGTACTGCCCCCCCCTGTTCCAACCTTTTCTCCTATCTCTTAACTGTCCGCCCTCCCTGTTCCCACCTTTTCTATCGCCGTACTGCCCCTTCCCTGTTCCCACCTTTTCTCCTATCTACGTACTGCCCGCCCTTCCCTGCTCC
The DNA here is from genome assembly GCF_002113885.1 of Mizuhopecten yessoensis. NCBI lineage: Eukaryota > Metazoa > Mollusca > Bivalvia > Pectinida > Pectinidae > Mizuhopecten > Mizuhopecten yessoensis. The sequence continues at coordinate 515,458 of NW_018404557.1, forward strand.
CACCTTTTCTCCTATCTACGTACTGCCCGCCCTTCCCTGCTCCCACCTTTTCTCCTATCTACGTACTGCCCGCCCTTCCCTGCTCCCACCTTTTCTCCTATCTACGTACTGCCCGCCCTTCCCTGCTCCCACCTTTTCTCCTATCTACGTACTGCCCGCCCTTCCCTGCTCCCACCTTTTCTCCTATCTACGTACTGCCCCCCCTCCCTGTTCCCACCTTTTCTCCTATCTCCGTACTCCCCCCCCTTCCCTGTTCCCACCTTTTCTCCTATCTCTGTACTGCCCCTCCCTGTTCCAACCTTTTCTCCTATCTCCGTACTGTACCCCCCTCCCTGTTCCCACCTTTTCTCCTATCTCCATACTGCCCCTCCCTGTTCCCACCTTTTCTCCCATCTCCGTTCTGCCCCCCCCCCCCCCCCCCCCCCCCCCCNGTTCCCACCTTTTCTCCTATCTCCGTACTGTCCCCAGCTGGCAGCATGGCTATATCTGGCTGTAAAGCACATGCCTGTAAAACTTTGTTGTATCTGAAAAAAAAAAATATACAGACATGATCTATATTCCTAATGTGAAAGACTTAAAACATGTTAATTATCTATAAACCCATTCCAATAAGGCTATTTACTTTTGAATATTAAATTCTTCCACATAGATACCTTACCAGTGATATGCAAACTTAAGGTTATCACATTATGAATTCTTAGATTTGGAGATGAGAAATCAACTGAAATTTTCTCCAATACAAAAGAGGTCCATGGACTCTAATAGTTCATCTGGAGTTTACTTGTCTCTGACTTATATTTCAAAAGAACAAATTAATTAAATAAACAAACTATTCCTTTGCCCAAAAAAGATTCCCGCCTTTCTTTACCTTAAAACCTCTCAATATTCAAAAGAATCTGTTAAGAGTAATACCAAAGTTTTACTTTCTTCACAAACACTGTACGTATTAAACGTGTCGCAACGTTTTAAGACCTACTGGTCCCTTTGTCAAGCTATTACTTGGTTAAAGGTTTACACAAATCTGATCCCTATGACCTTGAAAGTGGGTCAAGGTCTTTCATATGTGTACAAATTAACTGTTTAGCCCCTATCTTCCAGAGCCAACAATATTGCTTGTATCAATTATGTTTTTTTTTTAATTCTGTAAAATCTTGATATATAAAAATATCAGTACATCTCATGATCAATGTACACAAATGTGGTGTATTATTGTCTGAATTCCTTGCAAGCTTTTTATGCTCTTCATATACAACCTTGATCTAAAACATTCAACAATTATTGGGGGACACAGGTTTGGTTATGCAGTTGTTAATATACAAATCACAGTTTAAAAGCATGTCATAGCTACCTTCGCCACTGGAATGGCTGTCCAAACAGGATGTTGTTCTTCAGTGAGGCATTCAGTAACCATGGTTTCTGGGATACATAGGCACGCCTTGTTCCTCTGTGGAAATTTAAGATCTCAAATTACAAAAATACCACAATTCAAATATACTAGTATGTCATGATAAATAAGAATTAATCGTTTTAGTAAAAGAATGTAAGTTATTAAGCAATAACATTTTTTTTCCAAGATCGTTATTTTTACAATTCTTAAAGATAATGAACTAATATTGTCCTTAACTTGGATAAGTTTGAATTGCCCATTCTCTTGTTTGAGTTTTTGAAGCTTGAAAGCAGTTGTGTGACCTTGACCTGACATTCTAAGTATGGCCAAGTGACCCTGACCCGACCTTTTTACTTGGATCAGGTTGAACTGATAGCCTACCTATTCCAGTCTACTGTTCCGGACACGGTGATCATTTCTCCTAATATTGCAGATAACAACGAAGTCTTTCCAGATCCTACAGGACCAACAATAATTGTCAACTTTCCTGAAAAAAGATTTTTTTTTAATAGCTATATGAACATAAATGAACCTAGTTTCCTTTATTCTTCATTGCTTCTACTCTGTATAGTTTTGTGTTATTTTCACATATAGGTGTTTGATTTGTAGCTTTAAGGTTGAAAGTTATGTACAGTTACTTGCCTTATAGAGTATGCATAACCTTGTCTACATGATGACTCACCTGACGGTATTTTGATGTCTATGTTTTTCAGCGACAATTCCTTGCTTTCCAGCTCCCAGGAGAAATTGCCATGGTTGACTTCCACTGTTGCCCGAGGTTCTATTACCGTGGTAACATCAGCCACATCATCCTCATCCTCTGTGGATACACCGCTTGTGTGGCGGCGTCTGCCAGACTCAGTAGGCTCCAACACTGTCAGCACTGGAGAGGTAGAATAATTACTCTGTGAGTGGGAGGAGCAATATCTATGGTGTGTGAACACCTAGGCCAATTTGTATCTCACATATAAAACAGCTGTGATTTAGTATGATTTCTGTCAAGTCTGGATAAAGATCTTCAAGGCATGTTTTCATGTCCATTTGGTATACAATGTGATACACCTGTATTACCTGACCCTGCTGACGTTCTGCCAATGCTGGCACGCTTGTTGGGCTCATGCGTGTCCAGAAGTGAGGCTCGACTGCCATGGCGACTGTGCATGGGTGTTCGGGAGTATGTACTCTCCAGTGAGCTGAGGGAGCTGGTATCTTCATCTTTCCTCAGTAGAGAACTTGTCTTCCTAGTTCCATTAGATATATCCACCATCAGTCCAAGTTTCATACTCTATAAATAACAACCTCAATGTCATACTCTGTACACATCATTAACAATTAACTCCAGTTCCATACTATGTGCATATTAACCCTTTCACCACTGTAGACTATAATGGACTCATCCAGATCAATTCATGGGAGAGTTTGATAAAGTTACATAGGGCTGAAAGGGTTGAAAAGTGTGGGAGTAGAAACTATCAATATACCTGGTACCATAACACAATACATTTGTGTATCACACAATAACACTGCCAGACATTACATGTTTCTGAGATCAAGATTCCAGAACAAAACTAATGTGACTTAGCAGTCATGTTGAACATCTGGAGGGGCATGTATACTTCCAGTGTGAAGGAAATCAGTAACAAGCCAACTTAGTTGAAGGTAACATGAGTAAATATGGACAGAAATTGCTGAAATGTCACATCCTTCATAAAAGGGATATCTACTGACTAGTATCCAGTTGTCTGATATGCAGTTAGGAACTGCTCACAAGTGTTTTTGCCTACTGTAAAAGCATAATATTTCGTTGGGGATTTTATTAAGTTTATTTTGTGGTTTTAAATAAACAAAGAATGCATTATGTGTATATCGCTTTTTGCATATAACTACAGTATAGAGCATGGCGGATTTGACCAATACCAATCGAGTGAGTTTTAAAATATTGATTCCACGCATATAATCCCAACAAATGTGTCCCCATATAAAAACAACGAAATCTAACCCCAACGAAAATATATGCTTTTACAGTATTGTTTGTGACGGTTGTCGGACTATCAGTGTTAACCAGAAAAGGATCTCGAAAAACAATGTATTGTATATCATAGCCTGTTACTGTTATCTACAAATAAACAGAAACTGTGACTGACACTCTGTCCTTATATAAATGAAATTAATATATGTTCAATATCTGAGATAACTTTAGTATGAGTAGATTAATCAGGCTGTGATTTTTGTAAGAAATGAGAGATTTAGATAAATAGCCTTATGTCCAGTAACTTGTTTTAACAAGAATGGCTATCTATATCAAGATAAGCTATTATAGCATAACATTATGATGCTAAAGGTAATTAGAAAACTCCTACATCTAAATCCATTGTCTCCACCCCTATGCTGTGTGTGTGAGTCTTGGCATCACGTCCACCAGGTCCCTCTACCTCCTCAGCAAGGAAATACGGCAATAGACGCTTCACACTGACATCAGCTGTGACAAAGGTGTTGATAAAGTGAGTGATGAGCCAGCATGGGACTTGTAGAAGATTGAACAGTGACAGGGTGGACAGGGCTTTCCCCACAGTAAACGGCTCGGTCTCTAGGTAGGGGTGGATCAAAAATGCCTGTAACAAAAATTACCTTCATTCACAAAAGATGACTCTTATGTTAATACATGTTTTTTTTCTTTATAAACTATTGGCTTTCTTTTTGTAAAATTACAAAACTGTATACTTGGTTTGTATAAAGCACACCTTATACCCTGTGAAAGCCAGATTTCAACTTTACAGGCTTAAAGTTTGCATCTTTAAAACTTCATCATTGTGGAAAACCTAAGTTAAGGAATATCTGTAAGTTGAGAAATATTCGTGAAACTTGGGCAAGTTTCTATTTGAGCAAGTGTGTATCAAAGTAAAATGTTTACTTACCACCATTGTTCCTATGGCAGGTACAGCAACACCAATAATAGCTGTAACAGAGATAAACACACAGTACGAACAAGAATGACAAGGTCCAGACAGTAGATAGCAATAGTAATATCTATAGTAATACAAAAATACATATGTACATGTAACTGTTCTGTTTCACTGTGTCTTGAAAAAGGAACGGATCGCTCCGAAAATTTGACAACCTAAACTTGTCCACACTGTTGGAATTACTTCTTTGCCCCATATAGTAATACAATAATATAAATTGTAATACAATAATACAATAATATTAGGTTCATTGTTTTCACATAATACTTTCATGAAATATGGGTCAAAAGGTATATTTTTTAGACCTATTTTGGGAGAACTTAATCTGAATCAAACCATTCTGTACTGATATAATGTAAATTGTAGTATAGCGCAGGATCCAACAAAACCACAGCAGGGGTCATGCTTTGATGATCTTTTATTGCAGCCAATCAATGCAACTCCCTTAAAATTCTTCATAATCGAAAACAAATGAAGCATCAAATTATGGAGATGAAGGTCACCAGGACATGACCCTAATGCAATGTTGACAAATCCAACATTAGAGTGTATCAACGGAGCACAGGTATGATTCTAATCAAGACTGGCAAAAACTTATCAATGACAAAGTCTAGTGTCCAGATTCGAGTCTAAAATGTTTGGAAGCAAGTTTGAAATTGGCTGTTGCAACATTATGTTAATTCCTAGAATTATTGTTTCAGTTTTGTAGTGATACAGTAACACATTTTTGGAGATCTGGAGGTGAACAATCGTATTGTTGATACCATGGAGGCTAAAACCAATCACAGAGCGAGACCTATATCTTGTTGCGGAAATGAGAAAAAAACGAGATAGTTATAATTGTTAAAATGCAGTTTTAACACAACCACACTTAATAAGAGTATGCAAAACTTACACAATAGAACTCTGAATATTGAGTTGAAGTACAAGCATTTCAATTCATCTGCACGGGTCTCAGTTATGCTGTTGTTGAAAAATGGTTCCCATGCCAACAGCTTTACCACACTAATACCCTGTATAACCTCGTTGGTCTTCTTCACTCTGTTATCTGCTTTTGCCTGGAAAGTTAAAAACGTTGTACTTAATCAAGTGAATAATGAAAACCATGCTGGTAGAAAATTAATTTACATCAATACAATAATGAATTCAGTTAAAATCTGTACCTTAAGAATACACAGTGTCCAGAAAAAAACTTGTTAGCATAACTGATGTTTTAAAAGCTGTGAACTACATCCCTATTGCTATGAGCATCTATCTACAAGCAGTAAGGTACTTACCATACATTTCTTCTGGATGTTTGAGAGACCGTTACCGGTGAAGTACTGGAGAGGAGCAGCCAGTATAACCAGGGACCCTCCGATCACAGCACTCCAGCCAAGTTTGTAGTACATCAGCAGGAGGGCAATCATAATCTACAACATAGACACAGGTTTATTTTGGAGACTTGTACATAATGAGTTCGGTGTTTATATATACTAACCTGACTGTAAATAGGTATAGGTGTTTACCTGTAGAAGTGTTTTTACTTTCGATGTGTAACCGAGTGTAAGACTCTGTTTATCACATAATGCATACCTATAATATTATCAATGAAAACTTTCAGGTTCATTTCTACATCGGACAGACCAGTCTCGACTCGGCAGTATGCAGTGACAATCTGCGGCATACGTATATATCTGTTGTGACTTCATAAGTAATTGTGACGTCACAGTGGCGTTTTTGCACATGTGCATCTCTTACGATATATTTGACATGTACACATTTATGGCATTAACGGGCAAGTTATGTGATAAATATGTTTATTATCTGTCCATTTTATGCCTATTTATGTATATTCTGTGATTTTATCAATGATAGCCTCCCATAACTCTATATAGAGGGGCCTCACAATGTTTTATGTTTATTTTAGTTTGAATGTATTGTAAATGTAATATGTTTGAGGGCGAGACTCATACATAAATAAACCTGTAAATATGAAGGTGTTTTCCTTTAGAAATGTAGGCGTTTACCTGTAGTTTTTTTTTAACTCTAGATATGTAACCTGTAAAGATGAAGGTGTTTACCTTTAGACATGAATGTGTTTACCTGTAAACAGGTAGGTGTTTACCTGTAGAGGTGTTTTTACTTTAGATATATGCAACCTGTAGAGATGTAGGTGTTTACCTTTATACATGAATGTGTTTACCTGTAAACAGGTAGGTGTTTACCTGTAGAGGTGTTTTTACTTTAGATATGTGCAACCTGTAGAGATGTTTTTACTTTAGATATATGCAACCTGTAGAGATGTAGATGTTTACCTTTAGACATATGTGTTTACCTGTAGTGGACCGCCCCAGATGAAGTGAATGAAGAAGAAGAGATACATGAGGAACATGGTGTCCATGGACATGTGGTTCATGATCTGGCCAATGGTCATCTTTCCACTGTTGATGACCAGACTGGACATCTTTAATGCTTTACCAAATATCATTGTCTGAAACATGGAGAGAATACCTATTACCATTCCTACATATTGATAAGATATCTGCATTTAGATTAAGGCAAAATACTGGAAATTGATATGCCTGATCTGACATTTTTGACACACTTATCAAATGACAGATGACTCATATAGGATTCTGACCTATGACTTTATAAACATTAACCAGCCAAGTTGTGATACATATGTATATATAAAACATATCGACTTGTTTATCTGTCTGTGACTCTAGCACTGACTTGTGCATCTTTCTAATATTACAAGACCCCTACAGCTACTGACCTAAGAACCTTACTAATTCCTGACCTGTACTGACATGTGAACTATATTAATTTCTGACCTGTGACCCTTACTGATTACAGACTTGTAATTGTCTGTGAACTGTAGAAGTTTTGGACCAGTAAAGAAATGTGAGCTTTCATGTTTGAACTGTACTGACTTGTGAAACTTTAGTGATATCTGGCCCCTCTTTAAGTGTAAACCTAACTGATTTCTGACTTGTACTGACCTGTGATCTTTTACTGATCTCTGACCTGTGATCTTTTACTGATCTCTGACCTGTGATCTTTTACTGATCTCTGACCTGTGATCTTCTACTGATCTCTGACCCCAAATGACCTGTAAACCTTACTGATCTCTGACTTGTGTTCTTCTGCTGATTTCTGACTCCAACTGACCTGTAAACCTTACTGATCTTTGACTCCAACTGACCTGTAAACCTTACTTATCTCTGACTTGTGATCTTCTGGTGATCTCTGACTCCAACTGACCTGTAAACCTTACTGATCTTTGACTCCAACTGACCTGTAACCTTACTAATCTCTGACTTGTGATCTTCTGGTGATCTCTGACTCCAACTGCCCTGTAAACCTTACTGATCTTTGACTCCAACTGACCTGTAAACCTTACTAATCTCTGACTCCAAATGACCTGTAAACCTTACTAATCTCTGGCTCCAAATGACCTGTAAACCTTACTGATCTCTGACCTGTGATCTTCTGGCGATCTCTGACTCCAAATGACCTGTAAACCTTACTGATCTTTGACTCCAACCGACCTGTAAACCTTACTAATCTCTGACCTGTGATCTTCTGGTGATCTCTGACCCCAAATGACCTGTAAACCTTACTGATCTTTGACTCCAACTGACCGGTAAACCTTACTAATCTCTGGCTTGTGATCTTCTGGTGATCTCTGACTCCAAATGGCCTGTAAACCTTACTGATCTTTGACTCCAACCGACCTGTAAACCTTACTAATCTCTGACTCCAAATGACCTGTAAACCTTACTGATCTATGACTCCAACTGACCTGTAAACCTTACTGATCTTTGACTCCAACTGACCTTTAAACCTTACTAATCTCTGACTTGTGATCTTCTGGTGAGCTCTGACTCCAAATGACCTGTAAACCTTACTGATCTATGACTCCAACTGACCTGTAAACCTTACTGATCTTTGACTCCAACCGACCTGTAAACCTTACTAATCTCTGACTCCAAATGACCTGTAACCCTTACTGATCTTTGACTCCAACTGACCTGTGAACCTTACTAATCTCTGACTCCAAATGACCTGTAAACCTTACTGATCTTTGACTCCAACTGACCTGTAAACCTGTCTAATCTCTGACTTGTGATCTTCTGGTGATCTCTGACTCCAAATGACCTGTAAACCTTACTGATCTCTGGCCCCTACTGACCTGTGAGCCTTACTGATCTCTGACCTGTGATCTTCTACTGATCTCTGACCCCTACTGACCTGTAAACCCTACTGATCTCTGACCTGTACTAACCTGTAGTGCAGCCCTTAATCTAATGCCTTGTCTGATGACAATAAAGTGATGGTTCTGCATCATAGTGTGTTCCAACAGTGTGCCTATAAACAGGATCACACACAGCACATAACCGTTGGAGAAAAAGCTGGACACATCCACATACAACAGGGTGTTCTGTAAAATCAAACAATGCAATATACAGTACATGCCACTTCGTGATATCGCACTTTTACATCAAGATTCCTTCACATTTTTTCAACTCCACTACATAACCTAGATGTAAATTAATTCTGTTAATGTCCCTTGCTTTTGCAGTGGCCTCCATTTGGTATTCATATGTTGTATCTAGTTAAAAAACTTTTATCACCAGTGGAAATAAAAAGAAAGGAAATAACATCTCAGGATCTAAAACATAACAAACTGTACATGTACTTTGATAACAATAATGACAACAGAAAGAAATTGTCAGAAATGTATTTCATGTTTGTACTTCACAATATAACATTGAAGTGTATGAAATCATCCTATTGCTAGGAAGATAAAAGCAAAACAAAGTGACAACCTTTGTATTGGGCTGTGTAAAGACTGTTGAGTTTGCAGCGGAATTGTTTACTCCATAGGTTTGTATGGGAGGGACACTCTGGCTGATGTTGGTCGGAGACTGAACTTTGTACGTGTAGTCAACGATGTGTTCTATACACCAGGGTCCTACGAAGGAGAGGAGGACACCAAAAAACCGCAATACTCCAGCAAATACCAACATTGGTCCAAAGGCTCTCAGGTAGGTCTTGTGAAAGGAAGGGGATTGATTTCTGCATGATGCTTTATACTGAAAAAAATAACGCCCAAGGTCAAATACAGTACACAAGTATTTTAAAGGTTCTGCAATAATCCAAATTATATATATTATATATATATATAGAAAAAATAAGATTAACAACTGACTAAAAAACTAGCTGCTTTCACCCTTCACAGGGCTCTTCAGGTTTAAAAGAATAAATATAATTGTAATTAGTTATTTGAAAAGGGACATAGCATTGACATATGTAATGAAAGCAGAATAGTATACCTTTTCTTCTTCAAATGCAGCATGTAGTTTAGCATACTGGGTAACAGCTCCCTCATTCTTGTAACAAATCCAACAGTCGTAAAAAACAAATCACACAGTAACAACTGGTACATTTACAGTCATACAGAAATACCGGTAGTACATTCCATATTTAAGTAGAACATTGTGATTAAAGAGATTAAAGCAAAGAGAATTCAATCAATGTATCAAACTTTTGAAGTTATTTGAGGACATATTATACTTTAATATACAGATATAGCTGCTTGTAATTATAGTTAATTCTATCATGTAAACTAGGATTGATACTTGTCAATTCTTCCATTTCAAATTTATTAGATATAATATTTAGTTATATACATGCATAATATAAAGTATTGTGCGTAAGTGACATGCAGACAGCTTAAATAACTTTCAATTTCATAAATGTCTTTAAATCAACAAGTAAAATTGCAAAATTTTGCAAACGGACAGGATCTGACCTTTGGTAATGGGCCCAGATCCTCCATCTCCAGAGGGGTTTTGTAGCCTTCAAGAAGAGTGGAGTTGAGCCACCAAAATGTTACTTTGGAGATGAGGTTGACATGGTCATGTATATACCTGGATGTCCCTAGATCTTTTGATGAGTGGGCAGGTATATACGTCTTGAAGAATGCATACTTCTGAGAAAGAAAAGCAGATGATAATATTCTTATACCGTTGGTTTTCCCCCCTATTTACTCTGGCTTTCCTCCACCACCAAAACTTGGCATGTCCTTAAATTACCATAGTTGTATAATAGGACGTAAAGCACAATGTCATGCAGTTACTTTTTTTTTATATTTGAGGGGAAATTCAATAATTCTATTTTCATATAAACATATTGAGATTAAGCATTAAGAAGTATTGTAATGTGACTCCTTCACAAAATTAGATTTTTTTAGTTTATGTCATAATACTGATATACCCTTTTTTTGAGAATTGTTATGATGATATTCCGATTAGAAAGGAATACACCTAAATACAAACAACAAATAAACTTCAATGACATCTTACTATTGGTAGTGCTAGCAAAATATTGCACACAAAATATATGCACCTGTATTCTTAGAACATTGAGTTCAACTACCAGCAGTATCAGATACAGGAACACATCAAACCAGGTGAGCCAGACTCGAAGGTGAACATGTGTCACATCATTTTTGTACAGAGAAAATGCTTTCAAGAATTTAAGGACAATCATGGATAACCAGTATCCCATCAATACGAGCAGAAATCTTGGCGAGTTCCATTGTTCTACATTGTGATAATAGGCAAGACTTCCCAAAGCTGCAACCAGGGCCAGGCATTGTGGGAGGAATGTGTGCACATTGATGGTATCCTGGTCCATGTAATCTGACATCACACCTTCTCCGATCCCCACACTACAGCTCAACACCAGTATCAGGGTGACTATCCATCGGAGGGAGTGTCCATGATAGTGCACCCATGTTGTTACATGAAGCTGACCCAGCACTGACCGGTTCCAAACAATGAGGATAAACACGCTTATTAAGAGAAATATCGCATGTGGTACAATGTTGAGTACATCAACAAAACATTCATTTTGTAAGACCCCATTGTCCACTCTTAAAGCATCATCTCTTGAGCCACAAAACCCCATGATTACTTTCAGATAAAAAAATCCAAAAATAGCATTTGAATTTAGCTCAGATTTTGATTTTATGTATAAGGAATGACAACCTTTTATTTTCAAATGGCTTCATCAGTGAGAATTATGTTTTCTTAAAATGTTTGCACTTTTAGTCACTACTCGCCAATAAAACAAATGAATCACACACGAGCACATAATGAAATCATCAGCTGATGCCTGTCACAAAGATAAGCATCAAACGATCAATGGCCTAGTGCCAAACCATTAATTCACAAACAGTGTATTCCAAATGAACGTAAGTATCAACATGAACACTCAATTATACTGTCTGTTTTTAACTTTCTCATAATCTCACGTCAACATGACAAGAAATTTTGGACAAGTTCGGCTGGATAGATCCACCGTCACTAACACAGTCGACTTAGGTGATGGACCGAACAACACCTAAATATTATCTTTACGCGTTCCGGTAAGATGTCAGATTAAATTACACAAAACTGATGTAATAACAATAAATATCAGTACATTTGTCAAATTCGAATATTTTTATTTATCTTTTTATGTTAAAATTGTTATAAAAGGTGATTTTTATTCAAATTGACATTGTCATTTAAAAGAACTATTTTCTTTAATATCACTGCGCTAAACCGGAACCTGCATTATCTTTTAAACGCTTGTTGAAGAAACATGTCGCTGGAAACTATTCCAAAGGATCCTAACAGAAACCTCCGAGCCTGTTTGTTCTGTTCACTTGTAAAGGTAGTTTATTGGAAACTGGTATTTCTATATGACAGCTTAATTGATGTCATCTAACTTCAATGAACAATGATATGTCGTAGATAAGATGCTGATACCCGGGGGTGGGGTTGCTTTGTTGACATTTCTCAATCTTCTTATTTTTAGAACCAATAATATTATAAAGTGTCCATCCTTAATTTGAGGAGAGTTTTGACATTTAAACCTTTTATATACCTTATTTATGTGTGTGTGCAATATGATGTTGTTGATGGTCTGTTTTTTTACGGACCGTGCTTCCAGTTCCAACCACAGATGCTGAACACTATAAGAAGTGTTTTTTTCGAGTGTCCAGCATCTGTACCCACCTGTGCCTTGTCTGGTTCCAAATTTTTGGGCGGAAGTTTTAAATGTTACAGTTCACAAAATTTGCATCAAAAGAAGCAAAATATGGCAGTACCACCATTGACAGTTCCTCGTTTTGAGAAAAACTTTGTGTTCAATTGAATGTTTTTTTTTTTAATTTTACAGACATTTGACCAATTTGAACTGGATGGCTGTGACAACTGTGAAGAACAGTTACATATGAAGAATAACAGGGATGCAGTGTATGACTGCACTAGTGCTAATTTCGATGGGTGTGTATTATTAGCTCAGCTGGTCCGAAGGACCAAGGTGTGCTTATGCCGTGGCGTCCGTACGTCAACAATTTCTTTATGAACGACTTCTTCTTTTTAACCACCGATTGGAATTCAACTAAATTTGACTGGAAGCATCCCTAGGTGGTGGGGATTCAAAATTGTACAAATGGTGGGGCTGACCCTCCAGGGGGCTGAGGGACGGGGGCAATTTGGCTATATTGCTTTAAGCGACTTCTTCTCTGGAACAAAGAAGTGGATATCAAACATATTTGACTGGAAGCATCCCTAGGCAGTGGAGATCTAAAATTGTATAAATGATGGGGCTGACCCCTCAGGGGGCTGAGGGGCAGGGCAAAAAGGGGGCAATTTGGCTTTATTGCTACAAACGACTTCTTCTGTAGAACTGGGCTTGGTTATCGAACATATTTCATCAAAAGCATTCATGGGAGGCAGGAATTCAAAATGGTGGGGCTGAGGGGCGGGGTCAAAAGGGGGCAATTTGGCTATATTGCTACAAACGACTTCTTCTGTAGAACTATGCACTGGATATCAATCATATTTGATCAAAAGCATTCTTGGGAGACAGGGATTCAAAATTGTACAAATGGTGTGGCTGACCCCCCAGGGGGCTAAGGGGCGCGACCAAAAAGGGTTATTTTGCTATTCATGTACTGCTTTAAGCATCTTCTTCTCTGGAACTAAGATATGGATAACAACCATATTTGACTGGAAGCATCCCTAGGTGGTGGTGATTCAAAATTGTACAAATGGTGGGGCTAACCCCCCGGCTAAGTGGTGGGTCAGACGCCAGGGTTTGCCCCACCCTTGGAGACTTAACCCCTGGGTCATAACTTTGAAATGGTTAAGATCCCCACCCCAAAACTACATATACAACTATTGGGCATAAAGAGAGGAATGCAGTCATGATATTAGAATTTATCCTAGGGTCTGGCCACAACCCTAGGGACCTAGTTTCTGAGTCACAGCTTGTAAAACGGTTGAGATCCCCCCCCCATAACCATACATTAAATTGCTGGGCATGAAAAATCTAATACAGATATGCTACAAGGATTGGCCTTGGAGTCTGGCATATTCCCTTGGATCTCATTTGGAGAATATTTTGCCATGATTGTTTAGATATCCAGGTGAGCGATACGGGCCCTCTGGGCCTCTTGTTTTGATTTTTATGGTCCCTGACACCTATTTGAGGGAATGAAGTGTTTGCCTTCTTTAGTATGTCCGTCAATATAACATCTTGGAGTTTTGTTTAGAACCATTACAATAATTGCTGAAATTTGAATACATCTTCACAAATAAACTGCAATAAATTTGCCAAGTAACTACAAGTGGATGTTGTCCAGTCATCTTTTTACTTATTCTTCACAAATAGTACACAACTATATCAAATGTAGGTCACTGTGACCCTCTATTTTCTGCTTCACTGACTTTGGCTATACCTTGTTTTAGCTTCATTTCTGTCAAATCTTGAGTAGGGGCATATTATGTTATAAATTTGTTTTTAGCTCACCTGGTCCAAAGGACCAATGTGAGCTTATGCCATACTGCAGCGTCCGTTGTCCTGCGTCCGTCGTCTGTCAACTTTACACTACTAGTCATGAACCACTGAGCGGATTTTAACAATATTTGGTGTGGAGCATCCTTGGGTGAAGAAGAACCAATTTTGTATAAATGGTGGGTCTGGCCCCCCAGGGGCCTGAGGGGTGGGCCAAATAGGGGAAATATAGCAAATTCTTCTTTAAAATCCTTCTTCTTCTGTAGAAATGAAAGGATTTGTTCCATATTTCGTCAGAAGCATCCTTGGGGGAAGGGGAAAAAAGTTTGTATAAATGGTGGGTCTGGCCCCCCTGGGGGCTGAGAGGCGGGGCCCAATAGGGGAAACAGCAAATTATTCTTTAAAATCCTTCTTCTTCTGTGGGAATGGAAGGATTTGTTCCATATTTGGTGTGGAGCATCCTTGGGTAGTGGGGAACCAATTTCTTATAAACCATGGGTCCGGCTCCCCAGGGGCCTGAGGGGCGGGGCCCAATAGGGGAAACATAGCAAATTATTCTTTAAAATCCTTCCTCTTCTGTAGGAATGAAAGGATTTGGTCCATATTTGATCAGAAGCATCCTTGGGGGAAGGGGAACAAAGTTTGTATAAATGGTGGGTCTGGCCTCCCTGGGGGCTGAGGGGCAGGGCCCAGTAGGGGAAATATAGCAAATTCTTGAAAATCCTTCTTCTGTAGGAATGAAAGGATTTGTCCCATATTTGGTCTGAAGCATTCTTGGGTGAAGGGGAACCAATTTTGTATACCCCTTGGATCTGGCCCCCCAGGTGCCTGAGGGGCAGTGCCCAATAGGGGAAACATAGCAAATTATTTTTTAAAATCCTTATTCTTCTGTAGGAATGAAAGGATTTGGTCCATATTTGGTGTGGAACATCCTTGGGTAAAGGGGAACCAATTTTGTTTAAAAGGTGGGTGTGGCTCCTCTGGGACCTGAGGGGTGGGGCCAAATAGGGGAAATAGATGTAAATCTTCAAAATCCTTCTTCTTCAGTAGGAATGACAGGATTTTGTCCATATTTGGTCTGAAGCATTCTTGGGTGAAGGGGAACCAATTTTGTATAAACGGTGTGTCTGACCCCTCTGTAGGCAGAGAAGCGGGGCCCAATAGGGAAAATAGAGGTATACCTTTAAAATCCTTCTTCTACCATAGGGATTAAGGGATTTTATCCTTATTTAGTGTGGAGCATCCTTGGGTGACGGTGACTCAATTTTGTATCATCGGTGGGTATGACCCCCGTAGGGACATAGGGGTGGGGCTCTGTTTGAAGTTTGTTCTCTATATCTGAAGTACTGGATGGATCTTTCTGAAATTTCATATGTACTTACAGCACCTACCATGGAGTGCTATATCTTTACTTCATACCAATTACTTAAAATATATTCAGGTGAGCGATACAGGCCCTCTGGGCCTCTTTGTTGTTATATGCTAGGCTACAGTGAACTTGTTTACAGCTGTTTTGGATTCACATTTTACATATGAGGATTACAAAACAAAAATCACCCTCTGTTAGTCAGAGTGGTCATTTAACCGTCCATTAAAACAGGCATGTATTTTAGTAGGTCCAATTCCATTTCTTTACATATATATTACTATATATTTAGACACCAGGTTAATATGCATGTAATTTAATACATAAACAACAGATAATCATGAATGTGAAAGCCATTGAAAAACACTGATGATTGAATTGTATATTTTGATGAGCTCCACTTATAAGATTTTTTCCCCTTTAGAATGGTAGCCATGATGAGTGGTGATGACAGCTGGGTGGCTAAGTGGCAAAGGATAGGTAGGTATCACAATTTATTACATCACTACTACAATATGCAAAATAATGATAATTCCATAGCAACAGGCTGTGACAAATGTTTTCAGGCAGTGATAAAACATTTTTACATGTTTTTGAAAAGGGAGATAAGTTTAGTTACTCAAAATTAAAACTTGTTCACAAGGCTTTCCTATTTTGTTTGCTACTTAAATGTATATGATGGTTTGTATTTTGAAATTGTAGGTCGGTTTGTAAAGGGCTGTTATGCCTTGTCTGTGACAGGACGGCTTCCTCCGGGAATTGTCAGGGAGCTGAAGAGGAAAGGAATCATGTACAGACCTCGGGATGTTAGTCAAAAACTATGATGTGTAAAATCCAGATGATGGATGTTGTGTAAAAGTCAGATGATGGATGAGTCAGATGATGGATGTTGTGTAAAAGTCAGATGATGAATGTTGTGTAAAAGTCAGATGATGGATGTTGTGTAAAAGTCAGACAATGGATGTTCATGTCAATTTTAATGAGAGTTTAAGGGATTTCATACAGGACTCGTGATATTGAGTGGAAACATGAGTATGAAGACAAAACAGGAATGTGTGCATATGATATATAATGTCACAGTATGTGTGTGAAGGTGTCCATGTGTGGGTGTCAGCAATTACTTTTGTAAGGGTATTTGAATGTGTGTGCATATGAAGCTGTGTAGAACTGAATTAACTTTGTTAGCCTGATGAGCATATATGTGTCTGTGAATCAGTGTTTTAAAAAACTTGTTGTGTACGGAAAGAGATACAATATATGATCTGATTATACTTTCTTCTTGAAGTGAAATTCCTATTTGCTCTCTTTGAAAATACTTTAATACTGGTATCATAAACAAAATTGGTAAATTATTCCTTCTGAAATTTTGAAGGATACATCAGTGTTTCATACATATTTTGTATTTAAATAATTATCTTGTAGACAGGTTGCAAGTAAAAACCAAATTAAAACATTGTATGAGTGAATAATGTGAACAGAATTTGTACATTTTATTTTGCTTGGTGAGCAAAATGTTGACATTACTTCTACATTAGCGTGTGTAACTGACAAGAAACAGTCAAATCTTTGGTATAAGTTTCATAGGTGTATAAGGCAAACTTTTTTAACAAAATATTTAGTATTTTCATGCAAAAAGTTGTATGTGATTATGTAACAGATGGTGAAATAAAAACTGGAAATGATTTTTCTGTTTTCTCTCTCTCTCTCTCTCTCTCTTTCTTAAAATTCATTAAAATAAATAAAATATTTAAAACTTAAGTCAGTGCTTTGCTATCTTGAAGATATTCTTTCATGTCAGGACCTTGAGAGTACCCAAAGTATTGTACTCAAGGACCAAAAACTTTTAACAAACTTTATAAAGATGAGTATTTTCTTTAGTATTGTGACATTGGAAGTAAAGTATACATCCCTATTAGTTTCTTAGATGTCTTTTTAGCCCACCATAATCTGATGGTGGGCTATTCAAATCACCCTGCGTCCATGGTCCGTCGTCCGTCCTTAAACAATTCTTGTTATCTGTATTTCTCCAGAAGTACCAGAGGGATCTTTCTCAAATTTTATATGTAGGTTCCCCTTGGTCCTAAGCTGTGCAGGGCAACTTTTGAGACTGATCGGATAAACAACATGGCCGACAGGCAGCCATCTTGGATTTTGATAGTGAAAGTTTGTTATCCCTATTTCTCAGAAAGTATGGGAGGGATCTTTCTCAAATTTTATATTTAGGTTCCCCTTGATCCCTTGTTGTGCATGTTATATTTTGAGACTGATCATAAAAACAAAATGGATTAAAAAAGAACTAAACAGATCTTTCTCATATTGCAATGATCGATTCTATTTCTTTCACATTAAGTACTGTACTAGTAAATATGTGAAATGACAAACTCACTTTGAAGGTTGGCTTTCATACACATCAGTATTAAGTTTAGATCAAAAGTTACCTTAAGGTGCATTTACTGTTAAAATGACTTTATCAAACAGATTAGAGGAAAGAAGAGAAAAGATTGAATTGACAAGAACTGATGAAGATGGTACAAAGGTGGGCGCCAAGATCCCTCTGGGATCTCTTGTATTAATCTGTCTTCATATGACCTAAGCTAGCTGTTAAAAGAACCTCAAACCTGTTATCACCTGTCAGGGCA
This sequence comes from Mizuhopecten yessoensis, assembly GCF_002113885.1. Taxonomy (NCBI): domain Eukaryota; kingdom Metazoa; phylum Mollusca; class Bivalvia; order Pectinida; family Pectinidae; genus Mizuhopecten; species Mizuhopecten yessoensis. Next base: position 533,656 of record NW_018404557.1, read on the forward strand.
GTGATAAAAGGAGGGAAGGCCAAATGTGGTACAGTGTACAATGACGTTGGAAATTAAAGACTGATCCTTAAAAAATGTTTTAGCGTGTAAGTAATATGTGTATATAGATAGGTACATAACTTTCTTGAACTTGGTGGTTTAAATCTAAATGTCTTAATACTACTCTGAACAAATCAGCTTACTTCCAAACATAGCTATACTGTAACAAATATTCTCAGGTCCCTGTGCTTTTGAGTTCTGTTTACAAGAAGAAATGTAGTGAAAATATATAGGAAGGATGTGAAGTGGTTAGATATCTACAACTTATCATTGGTAGGTCTGTGTATATCAGTCAGAAAAAAACTAGGGAATATTTCTATTGACTGTTTTTCATATTAAAAGGAATAGACATGAAAAACATTTCAACACCAGAAAGATAACACAAATAACGGCTATCTGACTACACATTTATTAGCTCACCGAAGGACCAAGGTGAGCTTATGCCATACCATTACGCCGTCGTCTGTCCGTACGTTAACAATTTCTTTAAATGACTTCTACTTCTTAACCACTAAATGGAATTCAACTAAATTTGACTGGAAGCATTCCTAGGTGGTGGGGATTCTAAATTGTACAAATGGTGGGGCTGAAGGGCGGGGTCAATTTGGCTATATTGCTTTAAGCGACTTCTTCTCTGGAACCAAGAAGTGGATATCAACCATATTTGACTGGAAGCATCCCTAGGTGTTGGGGATTCAAAATTGTACAAATGGTGGGGCTGACCCCCCAGTGGGCTGAAGGGCGGGGCAAAAAGAGGTCAATTTGGCTATACTGCTTTAAGCGACTTCTCTGGAACAAAGAGATGGATATCAACCATATTTGACTGGAAGCATCCTTAGGTGGTGGAAATTCAAAATTGTACAAATGGTTGGACTGACCACCCAGGGGGCTGAGGGATGGGGTCAAAAGGGGGCAATTTGGCTATATTGCTACAAACGACTTCTTCTGTAGAACTGTGCGCTGGATATCAATCATATTTAATCAAAAGCATTCTTGGGAGGCAGGGATTCAAAATTGTACAAATGAGGTGGCTGACCCCCCAGGGGGCTGAGGGGCGGGGGCCGAAAAGGGTATTTGGCTATATTGTTTTAAGCGACTTCTTCTCTGGAACTAACAAGTGGATATCATCCATATTTGACTGGAAGCATCCCTAGGTGGTGGTGATTCAAAATTGTACAAATGGTGGGGCTGACCCCCAAGGGGGCTTAGGGTCGGGCCAGAAGGGGGCAATTTGGCTATATTGCTTCAAACGACTTCTTCTGAAGAACTGTGCACTAGAAATCAATCATATTTGATCAAAAGCATTCATAGGAGGCAGGAATTCAAAATTGTACAAATGGTGTGGCTGACCCCCCAGGGGGCTGAGGGCGGGGCCAAAAAGGGTTATTTGGCTATATTGCTTTAAGAGACTTCTTCTCTGGAACTAAGAGATGGATATCATCGATATTTAACTGGAATCATCCCTAGGTGGTGGGGATTCAAAATTGTACAAATGGTGGGGCTGACCCCCAGGCTATATTGCTATAAACAACTTCTTCTGTAGAACTATGCCATTGATATTGATCATATTTGGTCGGATACATTCATGGGAGGCAGGGATTCAAAATTTTACAAATGGTGGGGCTGACCCCCCGGGCTAAGGGTTGGGGCCAAAAAAAGTGTATTACTTGGAAATGGTTGTGATCCCCACCATAAAACCATGGTATACAATTGCTGAGTATAAAGAGAAAAATGCACATTTGCTTCCAGGATGGCGCTAGGGTCTGGCCCTACCCTTTGACACATAGTCCCTGGGCCATAACTTTAAAACGGTTGAGATCCCCACCCCAAAACTATACATACAAATACTGGGCATAAAGAGACGAATGCAGTCATGATATCAGAATAGACCCTGGGGTCTTACCGAGCCCCTTGGGACCTAGTTTCTTAGTCAAAGCTTGGAAACAGTTGAGAGGCCCCCCCTATAACCGTATATACAATTGCTGAGTATAAAGAGATGATTGCACATATGCTTCCAGGATGGCCTTGGGGACTGCCCCCCCCTTGTAGACTTAACCCCTGGGTCATAACTTTGAAATGGTTAAGATCCCCACCCCAAAACTATATATACAATTGTTGAGCATAAAGAGACGAATGCAGTCATGATATTAGAATTGACCCAAGGATCTGCCCCACCCTTGCAGACTTAACCCCTGGGTCACTTTGAAACGGTTGAGATTCCCACCCCAAAACTATATATACAAATGCTGGGCAAAAAATGACATGCAGTCACAATATTAGAATTGATCCTAGGGTCTGGCCACAACCCTAGGGACCTAGTTTCTGAGTCAAAGCTTGGAAACAGTTGAGATCCCCACCTAATGACCTAATGGGGTCTGGCATATTCCCTTGATCTCATTTGGAGAATATCTTGCCATGATTGCTTAGGTATCCAGGTGAGTGAAAGAGGCCCAGAGGGCCTCTTTTTTATAGACCTCTTAAGTCAGTTTATAGAAAAATATGGCCGCATTCGTTTATCACAATCCATATGGTTGGACCAGAGCTGTTCGTACGGAATAAGACCTAGTAATCTGATGCTGCTTTCAATAAGTGGTGAGCCTTGACGAAGCCTTGCAAGGCCTGCATCAACATTTGCACGTTCGCCAGGATTTAAACCCGAAAATGTTTCATATGAAAACAGACAAACTGAATAAATGAGAAAAGGGCCATATGGATACTGTTGGCAGTTTATGATACAATGTACAGATTTACAAGCTGTAGCTAGTACATCAACCAGGATGATAAATCAGTCAATATTTTTTTAGATTTGGGGATCCATTGCCTACAAAAACAAAATGGAAAGAAAGAAAAACTATGTAACTATCAAACTATTTTCACTCAGGATCACTTATGTTCAACATTTTTTTTTCAAAATTACTTCGTTGGCAAGTAAAAAAAACTCACTTGTCTCATAGGTTGAGGACTACGTGTAGTTTGAATCCTGGGCTCCATACAACTCTCAGGCAATCAAAGGATGACCCTTGATGCAATCATTGCTAAAAGTAGCAGAATCAGCACTTTTCCACTCCAGGTACCTACAATACGCACTGAACGTAAAGTGAGAAACACAGTGTCTGTATGGATATGAAGAGTTTAAAAGTCATTATTTGAGCTATGAAAGTAATGTCCAAACCACAGAAAACTCAAAAATAACTCCCGTCTCCGGCTTAAACATGCTTGTACAGGAATTTTTATGTGATTTTTGGTGTACAGTAAAGTTTATGAATTAATTTGATCAAATATTGAGGTAAACAGCCATATTTTGAAATAAAACGGGAAAGTTTTTAATAGATTTCTCCACATCAGGTAGGAATTAGCACAAAGTTTTGTTTACAACAGTTCCACAAAAGAGACATTAAAAATTGAATTTCCCGCCATTTGAAAAATAATTATTACTTCCCTTGTTTCCCTATCTTCATCGAATGAGTCTAAACTAAAAATAGTAACGCAAGGAAAACTCGAAGACAGCTGATATATGATGAAGCTAGGTATGCTATAATCTCCACGGGCTATATACTACTGTAGTATGTATAAACACATGTAATTGACAATGAATTAAACGGTAATAGCAAGGTGTCGGTATATCGTCTTTATCTGAAGATACCGATACCTGTCATTTTTACGGGAAGCAAGTAGACACCTGTTTCCGGACCCCATGTTTCGGCTCTTGACCTTGCATTAGATGAAGAATCCTTACAATGTTACTGTTATGTAGTTTTGTAGTGTATATCAGTCCACTAATGTTGTGCTATGGTTTATTTCAATGATTTGTATGTGTTCCCAGTGCCATATCATTTGTATGTGTTCCCCAGTACACCACTCTGCCAAAACATCTATTCAGTAGAGCAGATCAAGAACTTGCTATGATACATTTGGACTCCAACACAACGTTTCAAGTCAGGGGATTTTGATTATCTATGCCTATCTAAGTTCGTAGAAGAAATAAATCATTTCAATTCACTAATTAGAGGAAGCCACAGGGGCTCGGTAATTATACACACCTTATACCTCGGTCCCCGCAATTTTTATAAGGTTTAAGAATGTGTATAAACACCGGATAAAACTGTTGCTATCATTTACTGGTGTGTAGAGGTTTATTAATACAAAAGCAACAGCAAGACTGGGATTCAGAACTCGGGACTAAATGGACTCTTTAACCAATTGAGCAACAGGGTTGCCAGCGCTTGACCAAGCTCATTTCTACTACATTCCTCCAATGCCTTCAAAAAAGTCTTTGACCCCATTGTCACATAGACCCTATACCATCTATATGGGTATATTTAGTTGATATACTATATGTTTCTGCATGTATGTAACAGAAAAGAAAACATTTAAGCAAGCCAGGCCAGGGTTCAAACGGTAACGGGTTGTTTCGCCCCAAATCCTGTTCGCCCTAAGGGTTGTTTCGCCCCAAAACCCGTTCGCCCCAGGTTGTTTCGCCCTAAAAAAAAATAATCTTTGAGTCATAAATATCATGTTAAAAGTAAAAAAAAACTTTTCTTTCTCTTGAATCCAGATATAATATACGTATATTCATCACCGAAGCCGACAACGGAAATACTTATATCCGGAATATACTGCACATTACAACCAGTAATGTTGTTCTTTATAAAATGCACCTGTACATGTTTTAACGTTATGGATATATAACGAAACTAAATTAATTTCTCTTAAGTACATAGATACGTATAATATATAGATAAGATATGGACATATAATGAAACTAAATTAATTTCTCTAAGTACATAGATACGTATATATAGATAAGATATGGACATATCACGGAATTATATAAATAATATGCATATGCATTTGTATTGGTCGGTACTATCAAAACTTCTCAAAATGATCTCCTCCAATTAGCAAATAACAAGACGGACGTGCACAGAAATCAAGTAAAGAAAACATCGTTACACGGCGACGATAATCGTCGCCGTGTGACGATGTTTTCTTTACATCGTATATTTAGTGTACACTAGACTAAATGTGTTAACATGGAAAAATAATATTGTTGTATACCCCGCAATGTAATTAAAATTACACCATTTTTGTTTCATTTCACTATTCTTATTTATTTCTAAAATTAAATTCAATATATGTTATAATGTGTGTCGGCGTGAAGAAAATAACGTAATCAGTTTTTTGCTTTACAATGTACTTAAAAACAACACAAACACATATTTTTTTTAATAAAACTGATTTTAATGATATGAAAGATTAAGAAGACTTAATTTGTGACTTAAAACAAATAAGAATGAAAAGAAAATAGCAAACAATGTTTCGCCCTAAAAAAATTGTTTTAGGGCAAAACAACCTGGCGTGAAACAACCTAGGGCGAACGGGATTTGGGGCGAAACAACCCGGAACCGTTCAAACCAAGGACCTCTGAACTCTAGATGGATGCTCTAACCAATTAAGCGATCATGGGTGATCATTCTCTTCGTTCATGTACAGAATGTGCTGGGATAGGCATGCATTCCTTCAACCCAGGGGAGATAATTCCCTTCGTTCATGTACAGAATGTGCTGGGATAGGCATGCATTCCTTCAACCCAGGCAGTGGCGGATCAAGAGGGTTTTTTTGGGCTTCAGGAAACCCTCCCACCCTGATAATTTTCTTTAAAAATCATGAATTTTAACAATTTTCTCAATTTTTCCCAACATGGAACCCCCCCCCAGGAAATTTGGACCCCTCCCCCNATAATTCCCTTCGTTCATGTACAGTATGTGCTGGGATAGGTATATATTTTGCCTCTAGATGACATTTATTTAAAAAAAATATATATGCCGTATATAAATTGTATTTTAAAGCATGCCATTGTATATCAGACTATGTTCAAGAACTATGTACTCAAATGTATTCTTCATTCCATTCTGATATCAATGTCATATACATTTTGTATCTCAATTTCAGAAACAGGAAATACCAAGATCTAGTTGATTGGTTGTGAGAAGATTTCAAAAATACCAGATTTGATACGAGCTGAGACCTGTTTGACTGACATAACCATGGCATCAATTCGTCCAAATGACCATGAGAATCTGATGAAAAAGCTGGCCATTGTGCAGAAGAAATCTCTAGATGTGAAGTTTGACCTTACCAACACTGACTATCAGGCTGTAGAGAATATAGGTATAGGTGCATATGGTGTAGTGTGTTCCGCCATTCACAGAAAGTCACACGATCGTGTGGCTATAAAGAAAATCCCCAGGATATTTGACTACTGTAAAATAGGAACAACAACATATCGAGAAATCAAAATTCTGAAACATTTCAAACATGACAACATCATTTCTATCAGAGATATCATCAAACCTAAGGAATCAGTGGATGAGTTTCGGGACATTTATGTTGTGTTTGATTTGATGGAAAGTGACCTTCACAAGATTATCTATTCAAAACAAGACCTTTCGGAGGAACATGTGAGGTACTTTCTCTACCAGTTACTGAGGGGACTCAAGTACATCCACTCGGCAAATGTTATTCACCGAGATCTGAAGCCAAGCAACCTACTTGTCAATGAGGACTGCCAGCTCAAGATAGGAGACTTTGGTAAAGTATTTAAAAAGGGTTATAGACAGTGATTTTGCTTACTGTAAATCATTGGATGTTCTACAATTATCAATAAAGTTCACACTGTTGTTCTTCAAATAAAATAATTGTGAGTATTGTATTTGCATGAATGAGTGCTACCCAGTATATGTTCCCTTTTTAGCTCTGTCCAAAGAAATTTTGATGAGCTATTTTGTTTTGTGATTGTCTCTCCTCACAGCTCGCTAGAGAAAAGGCATCCTTTTCAGAAATAGGGGAATGAGTTAGACGAGGATGGTAGGAAATGAACAATGAAAAAAGAGAGAAATAATTCCAAATAAATCAAAATATTACAATGTGGAATCTACTAAAAGAATAACAATTGGAAAATGAATTAGAATTTATGAAGGAAGGGGTAACACATTTGACCCCAAAAACTGATTAGGTAAATCATTTGAGGACGATCATGCATACACACAAGTGTTTAGTTCATAGGGATAAATGATAAGTGCTTGAATGAATAACATATATAGTTCATAATTGTTAATTGTTTTGATAATCTGGAAAGACTAAGCATCATGTTTCAATTTAACCAAAAAGAGAAGAATGGTGACTATAATTGATGAATTGTTATCATATACTCACATTTGTGTTACAGGTATGGCACGAGGTGTGTCTGCATCACCAGATGAACCAAACCACTTCATGACGCAGTATGTAGCGACACGCTGGTACCGCGCCCCGGAGATCATGCTGGCATTGGTGGAGTATGGGGCGGCCGTAGACGTGTGGTCTGTTGGATGCATCTTCGCAGAAATGCTGGGACGCAAACATCTCTTTCCAGGTGCGCATGTTCTGATGTTTTTAGTAATAGGATTCAGAGTTTTCAAAGATCACTTTTTGATGGTTTTTAGGTAAGATAAAAGTCTAAAATACTGTATTTGTGAGAATCTTTTGCAGAATAAAAAGTTTTGCTTATCTATGGTGTCCTAATTTTGGAGAGCCAAAGGGCGGAAATATATCACTTGTTTTGTAAGGCTTACAAAATCATAATATTTATGATTTGACTGCAGTGCAGAAAATGACTTGAGTACATTAACTCATTCACCCATGAAATTTCATAATGAACTGTTTCAACCTTTGAATCAGAAGAGTTAAAAATGTGTCTTCACGGGTGAATTAGTTGAGATCTTATTAGTGTAATTAAATAACAATTTTGAGAATAATTTGAATTAGAATATTATCATTTTATAACTTAATTTATTTAAATCTAGTTTTGTTGTTTTGCAGGAAAAGATTACATCAGTCAGATTAAATTGATCGTTGGAATACTGGGTTCCCCATCTGATCGACTTTTTCAGTTATGTCAATCAGACCTCATCAAGCAGTTTATCACCAGTGAGTTGAGAAATTATTCTCTTAGCGAAAAATCAAATCATGTGTTGCGTCTGATTTCTGGTAAAGAAATACAGTTATTGGTTTCCCAATAAGAAATTAATAGAGTTTATTAAAAACACCTGATTGTTGAGACTATGTAAAAGAAGTATGGAAAAAAATCCTGAAATTAAAATATGCTTGAAGTTAGAGTGATTCCTGAGCACAGTTAGTAAGACTATACATAGAATAATAATTTAAAAGCTTACTGCAAGCCTTCGACCCAGACCCTGGATCTTGTTATATTTCATCAAAGTAAAAGTACTAATCTAACTGATTTATGTAATATCCTTCAGAACTCGGGAAGAAGGAGTCCATCGCCTGGAACACCCTGTTTCCCAAGGCCAGTAAGAAGTCTCTGGACTTTTTAGGGAAGATGTTGGTGCTACACCCTGGTGACAGGATCTCTGTAGATAATGCTCTCAATCACCCTTACCTCAACAAGTACCACGACCCTGACGATGAACCAATATGTCTGCCAACATTTAACTTCGATTTTGAGAATGAGGTTTGTGACATAGTTAGCTCTTCTAGTATAAGCTTCATTAAATGATGATGCAACTATTCAAGGGGCTGTTTTATAGAGATTAATGCAACTAGGCTAAGTATAAGTATAACTCCATGATCATGGTGCGGAGTGTGTAATCTGAATGGGTAATCATCTGGTAAACTGGCTACTCCATGCCAGTACAGCTATGGTAATGAAGTGTGGTGAACAAGTAGTCTATCATAAATTAACTCTTCAGCTGATACAGTGAAAGCTGTCAATACTATCACCACTGGGATCAATCACTTCTTTTTGTGTAAATAGACAGGCTTTGCATTGAATAGATCAAAACTTAAGGTCACTGTTACATCATGTCCAAAAGCAGTTCCAATAAACTAAGAAATTTCCAAATGTTGTCATGAATTCCCATAGATCAATCTAAATCTAAGAACAAGTGTATCAAGATTTAAGCCATGTAATTTCTTGATTATAGAACAAAATACTGGACTAGGTGTATTCAATTTTAGAATCTGCAGTCCATCGCCTAGAGAAATTGTTGATTAATCCTGGTTTATATTTACATGTTTCCAGCATAGACATATTAACCAATATGTGTGTTATACATGTATACAGAAATAACATAACAATAACCTTTGTCATTTATCTTTTTCCATCAGTTCACTAATCAAATCAAAGATGTTGTCATAGTTTTCAGACCGGTAGTTACATTGTGAAAGACACTTCTAATGTTGACTTTTATTTTCATGTAGGAGATGACAACAACAAAACTCCGCAATATTATATACAAGGAGATCATGGAGTACCATGGGCCAAAGAGCCCACTAATGAAATTCAGTGCCTGTCTGAAGCCAGTTCCACGGGAATCAACGTGTACAGTGTCAGCTCCTTGCAAACAAGAGTGTTCCACGACACAAGACTTCAAGCCTGGATTAGACGCATTGCAGGTTGTTCCTCAGATTCAGCCGAAAGATGAATTTAAGCGACCCTTGACAGTAAAAAAGAATGATGAAAGGGTGACCCTAGACAAGGAGAGTTTGAAGATACCCACGAATGATGTAGAAATGCCAAGTGCTAAGTCAGAATGTGGTGAACCACAGTCATCTATGTCAGTATTACACATGAAAGAGGAGGTCCAGCAGGAAATAAAGAAGGAGAATAAGACCATTTCCTCTGATACAAAGGCCCTAGTGAAGGCAGCACTGCTCAACTCTAGTCTGAAGAAACAAAGACATGGTAAGTAAACATATGTACTCAAAACTCTAGTCTGAAGAAGCAAAGACCTGGGCCGTTTTCATTTAAGTGGTTGAACTGGTCGGACCGCAATTGTTCATTTATTAAATAAGATCGGACCTAGTTTTTTATACCTGAAATTGTTACATTTAAAAACGTACAAACCGGTTGTTCCGCATGAACGAACAGGCCCACAGTAAGTATACTCAACTCTAGTCTGAAGAAACAAAGATGCAATAAGTTATAATTTTCTGCTGATGTTATTTACTTGAGCATCATCAAGAAAGACTTGCTGCTTACAGCATTGATAATGGGTCCTGCGGCATGACTCATAGCTAGGCTTGTATTAGTAAGTTTTGAAAGTGAGGTTTTGGGTAACTGGTAGTATATATCTTGATAGTAAGATTTCATTCTAAGAGATAAAAAAATAAAGAAAGAAAAAAACGATAATGACCAAAATGTTACAATAAGCAATATCATACTTTGCTTGGATTTCCCTGTAGCCGTCACCATTTGTGAAATATATTCCTAAGCATAATTCGAAAAAGAATTGCATTTATCTTTTGATGTGATTTCAGAATCCTCTGTAGAAGCAGATGACAGACCGAAACCCATCACTGCTGCACAAAGACAGAAGGAGAGGGAGGAGAAAAGGAAGAAAAAGAAGGAAAAGGCTCTTGAGAGGACAAAGAAGAAGAAAGAACAGAAAGGTGGAAAATCACAATCTTGGAATTTGTAGTGATACTAAATTATCTAGTTAATACTCATACTGCAGTAGCACAGGGTGTATAATTTCACTGAGTACTAGCCTGCCTGCTGATCATGAAATTTCCTACTTGCCCAATTTATAATTTCATAGCTAATTTCGAAAATGTTCAATATCGCAGAAAAAGATTTACTAGTTCTTGTTGTTTGGCTAGTAGAACTATAAGCACCGGAGTATAGGACATGGAAAGTGATTATGGTGCAAATCTGTTAAACTGATACAAATTGATAGCAAGTCCAGACTTTAAAATGCAAACTTTCTTCACCAAACGCTAATCAACAGTCTTAAGACATGAAGTTGATAAGTAAGATTATCATTTCCTTTTGCACACTAAATAGCAAGATTGTGGGAGAATATTTCCTGCTCAAATGTCACCCATATGTGCCAGACAAACTGAATGAAATGGAAAATACCAGTACTAAATATAGTAATGAAAATTCTTTGTCTGGGGCACAAGAAAGAGAAAGACAAAGATCAGCTAATGATAAATCATATACAGCTACAATATAAGATAGAAGAAACAGACAAACAATCTAATTTCATGCAAGTCATCTGGGCCTGAACTTAATATATTATTACTGTATTGATAAGGCAGTGTTATACTGTTGTTTTCCACAGCTGAATCCGGGGCACTCCTCACCGATGCAGACAGAGAACTTCTCAACAGATGGTCCAAGATGCAGAAAGTGAACCATCCTATTGCACCAAAGCCCGACAACAAGCCCAACTCAACAGCCCAGCCCGCAAACTGTAATATGATATCTATTGGGGAGACAGGTCAGACACTGGGGCAGCAGTGCCTCCAACAGTACCTGGCCAATCAGAAAAAGGCTGCAGACTCTGACCCCACTCGTCCACAAGTCAACCCCACCAGTACAGTACATCCCGGATCTGACCGAACTTTGTCACAGACAGGAAACAGTATATCTCAGCCTGGCAGTCATTCTGGCCAGTATCAGTCGGACATTGCACAGCCAGCTAGCTTCCCTCAGGACAGTGCACAGAAGCATAGCCAAACAGTGAACTCCAGCATGTCAGGTCAAAGTGGTCTTCAAACTGATAGCAGTCAGAACAGCATCAGTACAAACGTGAGGCTTTCTCAAGGAGGTGTGTCATCTTCAATAACTGAACAAAACAATATGTCATATACTCATCAACTCTCGCTAATAGCAGGAAGTCAAGGAACCCAAGGTATTATGGGTAATCTCGTTCAACAGCAAGGAATGATGGAAGGTGGAATTCATAAATTAGAAGAAAGTGATATGAATAATGACCTTTCAACTATCAGTTTTGACAATTTAAAGATGCTTGGAATCATTAATTCCCAGACAACAAATTTTCAGCAAGGTCATTTTTTCAGTACAACTCAACAGTCGTTTGGTACCACTGGAGGGGAGGGTGTAACAGGTGATAATAGAATCTCTGCCACATCATCATCTCTTCCTCCAGATGAAAATCAAAGTAAGTCCTTCTCGCAAGCTCGAGCACCAGTTTCTCATGGGTCTCCAGCTTCTCCTCACAAAGACTATAGTAATCACAGCTCACCTGAAAGTTACCAGTCGCATGGCTCACCAGAATATTATCATGGAGAATCTCAGGACCAAAGTAATAACAGACTGGGGTCATACTCCGAGTCCAGTCCTCCTGACCTTCAACAGAGGTCACCACAACAGGGGTTCCAGCAGGGGGCACATGATTCTGTGTTTCAGCAGAGGACATCCCAGTCAACATTTGACCAACAACAACAATCACCTCAGTCATTATTCCAACCGCAGAATTCCCCTCAGTCAACTTTTGGAGAGTTTGGTCGAAGGCCTAGTGATGACCAGCTCAGCAACACAGATAGCCAGTCTAGCAATCCTGGTCTGTCAGATGCCATTTTGTCACTGAACACAGTGCAGGATTTGAGTGGACACATAAACCAGATTCCATTTGCTCCAGTAGCCATGGACAATGACAACGGTCAGGGACATTACTTTGGTGGTGGCTCCCAAATCCCGTTTAAACAAGGTGCTACTTCACACGATCATCCACACCAACACTCTTATTTCACACATGGCTCTTCAATGCAACCTGGCCAGTCATTGACCAATCATCTGTTATTCAATGCTAACTCTCCACCAGACCTGATCACCTCTCTGTCTAGGCAGTTGTCTCGGTCTCAGGTTGATGACCCCTGTCCCCCAGCCCTAGCCTTGACCCCACGTGGCACAGGAGCCGGATATGGTGTGGGAATGGACCTGGATGCCCTCATGGTTGATGCTCAGGAAATTGGGTAAGTCTTTGCATTAATAAACAAAACAGGATTGATGCTCCACTCCAGGAGTTCCCATATTTTTCATATTATGTAATTCATCATCGATTACACAATTGGAACTGAATAGCTTGATTTGAATTTGAAATTTGTCAAGAAGAAATTTCATGAAAAATGTTATGTTCTATTTTGAAGTCATGTGATAAATTCAATCCAATCTAATTTGCTAATATTATTATGTTACATGAAATGAAGTTATAAGATTTTAGGTATGTAACAGGAGGTAAAATACCAGTCTGGATTTAATGTTTGGATTACCACTGTAAATTGTTGGGTTTTGAGGCAAACCTAGGAAACCGTCAGTTGGGTAGTGCCTGCATTAATATTTACTCTATGGGTTGTGCATATAGAAATTATGGTCAAATGATCCACCAGTGAAATTTATCTTTTATTTTGCTGTGTGACAATTTAAAATAAAATTTGCAGAATAGTTTTTGTTGAAGAGATATGTTAGGGTTTGTATTCAGTCTGTACAATTCTCTAACCTAATAGGATATATATAGTAGTTAAGAATGATATATGTACTACCTTACATTTATTTATAATTTATATTTGTGTTTCCAGTGCTCGCCCTGAACCTTCCCCCTTGTCGTCCTCCCTGCTGACTGACTGGATGGAAGTGACTGGTGACCTCAATATAGATATGGATGCTCTGGAGCAGGAGTTGAGCCTTCAGTCTCCCATGACCTTGTCATACAATGACCTCTCCATGTACACCACCTGATCCAGAGCACTGCCAAGGCCTCCTTGATCAAGATCAGAACAAAGCAACTCAATGCAATTCCTATAATATAGATAATGAATCAAATGTGAACCTGTAAAGTTGTATACCTGTGTATGATGCTACACATGTCAGTAGCATTAGTAAGCTTGTTGGTTAGATTTTTTTTTTTTTTTATGTTGTGAATTTCTAACATTTGATAAACATTTTATCGTGAAGTAGTTGTGGTAAGGGACTAAGGGAGGTAATGTGGTCGATAAGGGAGGTAATCTCGTTGATAAGGGGGGTAATATCATCTCCCATTTCAGTTATAAGGGAGGTAATATCATCTCCCATTTCAGTTATAAGGGAGGTAATATCATCTCCCATTTCAGTTATTAAAAACAAAACTAACTGATTATTACACTGAAACAGAAAGGAAATTGTACAGACCTGGATAGGTTGCTAATGTGTTCATATCAAAATAGTTTTAAGTAAAAGTAAATGTTGGATGAATAGAGAATGATTTAGATACTTTAGTTATGTTGTAAACTGAAAAATTGTTATTTATGATTTATATGCACTTTACATGTTAGAAACACTAGTCTAAATTGTAATAAAACAAACATTGAATGATATACAGATTTGTGTTTTCTTTGATTACAAGAGTTGCTTTCTGATTAACTATATGTGGAATGATTACTGTGTCTTACTGTTGTGTAAAACAGTGGTAAAGTTTCTCCCACACCCACGCTAGGTTTTCTCACCAAGGACTCATTGGATAAAACTTCTAGGGGTTGGTATGAAAACAGATGCTTTGGGAGGGTTTCGGCTACGTTGTGGAATAGCTTACCATCTGCTATTAGAAAGTCAAATACCCTGGCCAAGTTCAAGAGGGACATCAAAACTCACCTCTTCACGTCTGCATTTTAGAATCCTTGCAAAGACGTCATGTAAATACCACCCTTTTATTTCTTCAATTATGTGCACATTGCTTGTTAAATGTATAAAAGTGATTGTATTAAAGCCTTTGTTTTTTGTTTTCACAATTATAACCATTACTATTATCCATATGTATCATATCCGTATCCATATGTATACTATTATCCAAACTTTAGTAAAGCGCTTTAGAGTAATTTTACGAATTATATAGGGCACTATATAAATGTTGTATATTATTACTATTATCGGTAACGGTTTTTGGTTACCCTGGAGGTTATTTAATTGGTCAATCTTCTGATTATGATTTCAAGTAACAATGCTTTACGACGTCATCTTTCATGAAAAACATGATAACCAACCATCACTCATTGGGGGACCTCTATTGTTAGATTTGCTGATGTTTATTTACTGATACTTCTACACTGCTGATGTTTATTTACTGATACTTCTACACTGCTGATGTTTATTTACTGATACTTCTACACTGCTGATGTTTATTTACTGATACTTCTACACTGCTGATGTTTATTTACTGATACTTCTACACTGCTGATGTTTATTTACTGATACTTCTACACTGCTGATGTTTATTTACTGATACTTCTACACTGCTGATGTTTATTTACTGATACTTCTACACTGCTGATGTTTATTTACTGATACTTCTACACTGCTGATGTTTATTTACTGATACTTCTACACTGCTGATGTTTATTTACTGATACTTCTACACTGCTGATGTTTATTTACTGATACTTCTACACTGCTGATGTTTATTTACTGATACTTCTACACTGCTGATGTTTATTTACTGATACTTCTACACTGCTGATGTTTATTTACTGATACTTCTACACTGCTGATGTTTATTTACTGATACTTCTACACTGCTGATGTTTATTTACTGATACTTCTACACTGCTGATGTTTATTTACTGATACTTCTACACTGCTGATGTTTATTTACTGATACTTCTACACTGCTGATGTTTATTTACTGATACTTCTACACTGCTGATGTTTATTTACTGATACTTCTACACTGCTGATGTTTATTTACTGATACTTCTACACTGCTGATGTTTATTTACTGATACTTCTACACTGCTGATGTTTATTTACTGATACTTCTACACTGCTGATGTTTATTTACTGATACTTCTACACTGCTGATGTTTATTTACTGATACTTCTACACTGCTGATGTTTATTTACTGATACTTCTACACTGCTGATGTTTATTTACTGATACTTCTACACTGCTGATGTTTATTTACTGATACTTCTACACTGCTGATGTTTATTTACTGATACTTCTACACTGCTGATGTTTATTTACTGATACTTCTACACTGCTGATGTTTATTTACTGATACTTCTACACTGCTGATGTTTATTTACTGATACTTCTACACTGCTGATGTTTATTTACTGATACTTCTACAATGCTGATGTTTATTTACTGATACTTCTACAATGCTGATGTTTATTTACTGATACTTCTACAATGCTGATGTTTATTTACTGATACTTCTACACTGCTGATGTTTATTTACTGATACTTCTACACTGCTGATGTTTATTTACTGATACTTCTACACTGCTGATGTTTATTTACTGATACTTCTACACTGCTGATGTTTATTTACTGATACTTCTACAATGCTGATGTTTATTTACTGATACTTCTACAATGCTGATGTTTATTTACTGATACTTCTACACTGCTGATGTTTATTTACTGATACTTCTACACTGCTGATGTTTATTTACTGATACTTCTACACTATCTCTATACACTTTGGTAGCTTGTTGAAATCCATTGTTTATTTCAGGTTGAAATAACTTGTATATAAAATGGGCGTGAAAGTTCCCTGTTTTACATGATTTGATTGGTGACTGACCTACTTTTCTAGATAATCGGAGACACCATGATGGGCATGAAATTCTTGCCTGGCTGAAGCCATTCCTGGTTTTGCCTCCATTTTGAGCTGACACCAAGTGCTGGTTAACTTCATACCAAATGTAGTTAAAATTAATGTCAACTGCCTATTAAAAGCAATCCACATAAAATTATACTGTAGTGTATTGTGTTTATCTTGTTGATATTTGAACAACAAAATTTTAACAAAAGCACTTTAAAATGGTACTTTTCTTCGATTGCTCATTGGATGTTTTTGATATGTTTCGGTTAGCTTTCATGTCCACTCCAGTCCAGAGAAGATGCTGTCTGATCTTAATAAGTATTTTTTTTATTTATTTATTATTCCTCAGATATTACCTTCTGGTCTTGATAAGTCTGGGTTAATTTTGATGTGTATATTTGATGTACACCTTGTCTTAGAGAATGAAATTTCACCATCTTTCCATGATTTCTTCTGGTCAGTTTTGATTGCATTTTAAAATAATTTCATACAGGAGCAGGTATGATATACAACAGTCAAACTTCAATGTTTCAAACTTTATAATCGGGACCATCAGGAAAAATTTAAAACATCAAAACTTTGATTCAACATCTTTGAGATCCTGTACGGTATATACTGCCAATACAGAATGTGATTGTAAAGTGATGGAACACAAGGCAAGAAATTTGATTTGAAATCTTTAATTATTAGATTTAATGTTATTAGAAAAATCTAATTCATGTATCAATTAACTGTTGTTTGCATGTTTTGGTGTTAAAATGACCCCCAGACATTTCAATGTTCTCATACAGGTAGCTGTTTAAGTCTTAGATTTATTGGCCGTAAATTTCAATGTTTTCCTATCAATCAGACCTTGATTGTAGTTTAAACAGGGAGAAATTTGACACATAAAAAGATTGATTCATCAGTGGAATATCAGTATTGTTATGTATGGAAAAAATTCAGACTTTGCTGTAAGTTCAGTTTGATTTAAGGAAGTATGACTATTATCAATAGTCTCTTTAAAAGTACTTCAAACAAATATTCACCAATTTGAACTTTTATTACTATAAACAAATATGATATCGGTACAGATAGGTCAAGCCACCTGGATGTCACGTTTGTACTTTTTGCGCTCCGCGTATCTGTTAGGTTTACTGTAGTCTATACCCGGCCGGTAGATTGGTTTTATCATTTCAGGCTCTGTCAATTCCATTTTCATTTTTTCCAAACCGTCTATGAAAGACTGATCCTGAAAAAGAGTTAAATCAATGTGATCAAAATGTGTTATAGTTACTTTATATTTATAATATAAATCAATGTAACGTTTTGTTAAACTAAAATACAAATTGTAATTCAAAATATGCATTACCAAATCAGACTTGTGTGAAATTACAAACAGACCTATAGGAGCAGGCCATTGGTTTGTAAATTAAAAACAGACCTATAGGAGCAGGCCATTGGTTTGTCAATTACAAACAGACCAATAGGAGCAGGCCATTGGTTTATGAATTACAAACAGACCTATAGGAGCAGACCATTGGTTTGTCAATTACAAACAGACCTATAGGAGCAGGCCATTGGTTTGTAAATTACAAACAGACCTATAGGAGCAGGCCATTGGTTTATGAATGATAAAAAACATGAACGAATGTTATTTATTTATATCAATTTGATACTCTAAACACATCTTGATCTGATACTCCAAACACATCCTGAAATAGGTGCTATTTTTTCAGTGATCATATGTTGCTGGCATTCATCCCAAGGTAGTGTAAATGATCAATCTTGGAAGTATTGGTTAGCTGGTTTTCACCTTGCATAGAAGTCTTCTTAATGAATAAACAAAGGCAAATTAAAAACGAATTTTAGTAGGCTGAAATTATCATTGCTACCAGTAAAGGTTTTCTTGTGTTAATTTCAGAAATCACCATGAGTAATAATAATAATAATTATAATAATTCGAGGTTCTTATATACTGCTTTATCACAACCTAGTTCATAGGTCGTCTCAAAGCAGTTCACAAATTATTATCCCTGGTTATAGGGCCTTTGCAACCAGCCGATATCTTTCTCAACTCCCTGGGGAGCATTCAGCCAGAGCTGCCATTTCGGTGCCAACAGCTAGCATTCAACAACTCTAGCACTGCCCAACCACGTCCTCATTTACAGCTGAGTAAACTGTAATAAGCGGAGTAAAGTATCCTGCTCAAGGATACAACACAGTGCCGTGACTCGAACCCGCAACCCTTCCTGTAGCCCAGCGTCCTACCACTAGACTACCGTGCCTCCTGTAGCGCGGCGTCCTACCACTAGACTACCGTGCCTCCTGTAGCCCGCCGTCCTACCACTAGACTACCGTGCCTCCTGTAGCGCGGCGTCCTACCACTAGACTACCGTGCCTCCTGGAGCGCGGCGTCCTACCACTAGACTACCGTGCCTCCTGTAGCCCGGCGTCCTACCACTAGACTACCGTGCCTCCTGTAGCGCGGCGTCCTACCACTAGACTACCGTGCCTCAAAGAAACTGAACATCTATCTAATTCTAACTGTTACATTGGTGATTTAATGTGACTGTTTACTCATAGCTATCTGATACAAGATTGCTCGGGCTTATCCAGAAAAATATGCATGAAAAACATTTGTGAACTGTTTTACCTTTGGTGAAATATCATCACCCTCTGGAGGATCAAAGACGATATGTGTGATGCCCGCCTCAAGACACCGCTGGGCAATTACTTGGCCTAGGTAATGGACCTTTGTTACTCTACTGCAACCGGAGCTGCAATCATAGCACAGACAGTAACTCAAAACATCAAAACATTTGCAACATAAGACATTGTTTTTTATTTTTAGCTATGAATGATGGATATCACTATCTAATGTTATACATGTACTGCATAAAACACTCCTCAATTTTAATAACTAAACATGAGACCAAACACAGAAGTGTTGGATATGAGTTGAGATTATTTGATCAATGGTTTCTCTTCACCAACTGATAACTGACTTATAACATGTTAACATTTAACTTTTGGGAGTTAACATTACAGACCTATATATCATGAGAAATTATGTTAAAACACAAGCCAGTCCTCACTGAATCTGATATTATATTACCGACCAGGTAAAAAAGCCAGTCCTCACTGAATCTGATATTATATTCCCGACCAGGTAAACAAGCCAGTCCTCACTGAATCTGATATTATATTACCGACCAGGTAAACAAGCCAGTCCTCACTGAATCTGATATTACATTACCGACCAGGTAAACAAGCCAGAAATTCAGTATCATACAAACGGAGCAACCGAAAAAAAAATATTTTGAGCAATTTGCTGTATTACACGACACAGTGCTTGAAATGATGTTGGAAACTGCTTCAGAAATTGATGAACAGAATTTGCCTCCGCATTAAAACCATTCTGGTGTATAACAAATAGATAGATAGAGGAGAATTAACCAAAATAGGTAAAATGTGTTGGATACTTGTTAAATACCTAGGAATAGGTCAAATGTGTTGGATACTTTTTAAATACCTAGGAATAGGTGAAATGTGTTGGATACTTTTTAACTACCTAGGAATATGTAAAATGTGTTGGATACTTTTTAAATACCTAGGAATCGGAAAAATGTGTTGGATACTTTTCAAATACCTAGGAATAGGTAAAATGTGTTGGATACTCTTTAAATACCTAGGAATAGGTAAAATGTGTTGGACACTTTTCAAATACCTAGGAATAGGTAAAATGTGTTGGATACTATTCAAATACCTAGGAATAGGTAAAATGTGTTGGATACTTGTTAAATACCTAGGAATATGTCAAATGTGTTGGATGCTTTTTAAATACCTAGGAATAGGTAAAATGTGTTGGATACTTTTTAAATACCTAGGAATAGGTCAAATGTGTTGGATACTTTTTAAAACCTAGGAATAGGTGAAATGTGTTGGATACTTTTTAAATACCTAGGAATAGGTAAAATGTGTTGGATACTTGTTAAATACCTAGGAATAGGTCAAATGTGTTGGATGCTTTTTAAATACCTAGGAATAGGTAAAATGTGTTGGATACTTTTTAAATACCTAGGAATAGGTGAAATGTGTTGGATACTTGTTAAATACCTAGGAATAGATAAAAAGTATCCAACGCATTTTATCTATTCCTAGGTATTTGAAAAGTATCCAAAACATCTTACCTATTCCTAGGTAAAATGTGTTGGATACTTTTCAAATACCTAGGAATAGGTAAAATGTATTGGATACTTTTTAAATACCTAGGAATAGGTAAAATGTTTTGGATACTTTTCAAATACCTAGGAATAGGTCAAATGTTTTGATGTGTTGGATACTTTTCAAATACCTAGGAATAGGTAAAATGTTTTGGATACTTTTTAACTACCTGGGAATAGGTAAAATGTGTTAGATACTTTTTAATTACCTAGGAATAGTTAAAATGTGTTGGATACTTTTTAATTCCCTGGGAATAGGTAAAATGTGTTGGATCCTTTTTAAATCCCTAGGAATAGGTCAAATGTGTTGGATACTTGTTAAATACCTAGGAATAGGTAAAATGTCTTTGATTCTTTTTAATTCCCTGGGAATAGGTAAAATGTGTTGGATACTTTTTAATTCCCTGGGAATAGGTAAAATGTGTTGGATCCTTTTTAATTACCTGGGAATAGGTAAAATGGGTTGGATACTTTTTAATTACCTGGGAATAGGTGAAATGTGTTGGATACTTTTTAAATATCTAGGAATAGGTCAAATGTGTTGGATGCTTTTTAAATACCTAGGAATAGGTATAATGTGTTGGATACTTTTTAATTACATGGGAATAGGTAAAATGTGTTGGATGCTTTTTAATTACCTGGGAATAGGTAAAATGTGTTGGATACTTTTTAAATACCTAGGAATAGGCAGAAATGTTGTTTGAATGCAGTTTATGGTAAACTTATGAATAAAATTGTTTATTAATAAATGTTCAGGTCTGCTGCAAATCTGAATAATTCTAAAGTTTCCATGTAATTGACAAACCATCATCTATCATAGACAATCCTGATTGATTATACATAGTCAGAGGTAAAATGATTAACTATTAGTTCAGTTATTAATTAAATCGATTAATTGGAACAATACTAGCTTGAGATAAACTTGAAACACTGATACCTTGCACACGGAAACCCACAACATCTACAAACAATTTTATCCTAGAACTGACTATGGAATCTGTTGTCAATTAAACAGTTACATGTCCTAACCAATCAGCACTCGACACAGATTATTAATCGGAACACCACTAAGTGGTGTTTCGATTAATAATCTGTGTTGATAAGTGGCACTTTAACACACAATACCAAATACTCTTCAATCTAAACAAGAGACAACACATCTCTCACAAAACTCACAGGATACAATAAATCAATTTTACCTACCCAGCAAAAGCTCGTTTTATTTCTGGACTTTCTGTAGAAACCTGGAGGGTGAATGCTCCACTGCAATGCTCAACTGATGCTGTCGTTTTTCTGCTGGTAGTTTGTATACTTAATCTGCAAATAAGGAAGAAATGTGCTGTGACTTTAGTGTTGACTCTAGACCATTACAGCCAGATACACCTCCCATTTATGACATTTAATCTCCTAGTCAATTCCATTCCTTTTCATTAAAACCGAGTGGATCTGATAGTCTGCAATAATTTGTGTTTATTTTACAGAAAGCATGTCTTTTGTGTGTTTTTATTTTTACAAATTGACAAGAGTTGGCCAAACCTTCATCAATGTCCATTGTTTAGTAAGGTCTAAGCTGGGGGCACTTTAAAAGTAACTTTACTTTAAACTAACACTAAATTTCCCGGAAGATGACCCAGCCATCTTTATTTTAACTACCCCTTACCTTGTGCAATGACGACTGTTTTTATAAGAATATATTAACACTCATGCAAAAAATTGACTTGAGTTTTTTATCTGGATGGATTGTCTTTCAGAACACATCTAAGGAAAAAATCAACTGAACACATGTTTCCATTTGGCAATTATGAATTTAAGTTCATAAATTGTAAGTAAGTATACTACAATGACATACTTCAACTTTTATTACTTCTGAAATTGCATAAAGGGTAAAAGTAATTGTCCTGCAATGTACATTAGTCATTTGCTAGTAGTAATTCCATTTGGTTTAAACGAATACACTATAATCTTCATTTTAAGAATATGAAAAAGTTAATGTTATATTGAGTGATGTTAAATCATTAAGGTGGCTCCACACATCGTCATCAGCGTCCATTTTCGTGACCTTCTTCCAGAAAAAAGTACAGCTCGGACTCAATTATCTTGATCAAAATGTGCATGTACACTGTGTCGTCATTTCCGTTTTGCGTATCGGGCATTCAATATCGTAGTGCAAATTATAGTAACACTTGGGTTGTTTTCGTTTAAACGGTCAAACCGATCGGACCACTGTTGTTTGTTTATTAAATAAGGTCGAACCTAGTAATCTGGTGCTGCATTCAGGCGAGCTTTGAGAAAGCCTTGCAAGGCCTGCATACACATTTGCAGGTCCACCAGGATTTATACCCAAAATTGTTACATTTATAAGCGGTCAAACCGGTTGTTCCGCATAAATGAACAGGACCCTGGTAAACAATAGTACACGTGCGTGCCGATGATATGTCAACACCCAATATCGAGATTTTACCGGGAAATGTATAATCACACGTACTTCAGTAATAAAGCTTTCCAATTTATAGACATAAACAGACTCTAGGGAAGACAGTGACATGAGACCAGACGACCTCAAGAAGGTCATATAGGAAACACATGGAATGCAGACGTACCGACCTCACATGTGCATATCACGTGCTTACACGAGTTCATAAGCTCGAGGTCGTTATGATTTTCGCTGTTGAGCTAGTTTCCATCTGTCGATTAAATCTTTTTTACAAATGTAGTCTACTTACTCTGTGAAAATAATGTTTTGTAAAATATCAAGATCCCTATGAAATGCATGTGTGAGTGCATGTGAGAACGGCATACCATGCGATAGCCTCTGGTCACATATGTACCTGACATGTAATTATAAATATACCGTGAGTTAGCGGACTGTGGGATGATGTCCGAAGTGTACATGACTGAGAATAATTTGGTTCCATTAAAGAACAATAAATTGATAATTTTGATATCATATTTTTGATTTATTTCCATCATTTTTGTTATATGTAAACAGAGTCAACTGTCATTGTGTAAATTTCATTCCTCTGCAAAAAGTTCCGATTTTTTTCAAGGACGATAACTCTCACCCGGATCAAAGTGATTGTAAAATGTAAAATAAATTAATTATAAAGCCATTGTGTATATTTTGTTCAATTTCCCACTCTATATGTATAGATCTTTGTGTCCTGTTTTCTTTTAGCTTGTAGATAACCACTTTTATCCGTACAAACTCAATAAAAAACACTTTGTGTAACATGTGTCACATTTTTTGCGATAAATAAAATATTTGAAGGGTAAATTAGATTTTTTTTCATTTTTTTATTGTTGTTATTGTTCCGAACAATGCCACACACACAAAATAACGGAAAAAAATAAAATTGACGAAAATTCATTTTTTTGGCATTTTTTCGTAAAAAGGCCCCAAACTATCGGAATGTTTAGATTTTCATAAAATCAACTCTACATAGTTGCATAACCATTATATGAAAGTTTCAACGAATTTTGCTGGTTAATTGCGAAAGTGTGGAGCCACCTTAACTCATTCACCCCTGAAATTTCATAATGGACTATTCCAACCTTTGCATTTGAAGAGTTAAAATGTGTCTTCAGGGGTGAATGAGTTAAATGAAGGTTAAAACTTGTGTTGTGACAGTCACCAAAATATTAGGAAATAATTAAATCAGATTCGAATGAAAGAAACAAATCTCTGAAATGAGTTTGACATCTTATACTACTTGCTATTGAGAGTTGAAAGAACACATATTAAGGGAAAGACTCTGCAAAACACTATAAATATAGTTGTGATGACTCACCGATGGTAGAAGTTTCGTATTCCCTTTTGGAATTGCCATCCTGTTGCCTTCCATGCCAAAGCCATCTTTTCTAAGTTTCTATGAATTAAAACACAGTTTTATTACCGGTAACTTATATATTTTGTTAGACCTATTCTGTTAAAAAGTTCTAGAAATACATCTGAATGAAGTGCATAAAAATAAAACTGGAATTTTTAATCTCATCAACAAATACACAATAATACAATGTATATCGTTCTTATACAAAAATACAAAATCAGTGTGATTTCAATGATACAGAAGATTCTGACATTATCGTCACCTGACTTTTACATCCAGTGGCACAAAAAGACTTCTTTTTTTTTCCTTAACTCATTCACCCCTAAAGACACATTGGAGTAATATATTTGAGCTCTTCCAATTCAAAGGTTGGAATGGTTCATTATGAAATTTCAGGGGTGAATGAGTTAATGCAGATTTTACAGACACAATGTTACATCCTCTCAAATGATCTGGTCACCAATTATCTCCACACAATGGATGGTGTTTTACCTTGTATCTCCACACAATGGATGGGCTTTTACCTTCTATCTCCACACAATAGATGGTCTTTTACCTTCTATCTCCACACAATGGATGGTCATTTACCTTGTATCTCCACACAATGGATGGTCTTTTACCTTGTATCTCCACACAATGGATGGTCTTTTACCTTCTATCTCCACACAATAGATGGTCTTTTACCTTCTATCTCCACACAATAGATGGTCATTTACCTTGTATCTCAACACAATGGATGGTCATTTACCTTGTATCTACACACAATGGATGGTCATTTACTTTGTATCTCCACACAATGGATGGTGTTTTACCTTGTATCTCCACACAATGGATGGTCATTTACCTTGTATCTCAACACAATGGATGGTCATTTACCTTGTATCTCCACACAATAGATGGTCATTTACTTGTATCTCAACACAATGGATGGTCATTTTCCTTGTATCTACACACAATGGATGGTTATTTACCTTGTATCTCCACACAATGGATGGTAGTTTACCTTGTATCTACACACAATGGATGGTCTTTTACCTTGTATCTCCACACAATGGATGGTAATTTACCTTGTATCTACACACAATGGATGGTTATTTACCTTGTATCTCCACACAATGGATGGTCTTTTACCTTGTATCTCCACACAATGGATGGTCTTTTACCTTGTATCTCCACACAATGGATGGTATTTTACCTAGTATCTACACACAATGGATGGTCATTTACCTTGTATTTCCACACAATGGATGGTCATTTACCTTGTATCGACACACAATGGATGGTCATTTACCTTGTATCTACACACAATGGATGGTCATTTACCTTGTATCTCCACATAATGGATGGTCATTTACCTTGTATCGACACACAATGGATGGTCATTTACCTTGTATCTCCACACAATGGATGGTCAATTACCTTGTATCTACACACAATGGATAGTCATTTACCTTGTATCTCCACACAATGGATAGTCATTTACCTTGGGTTTCTGTTCCTAAACAGTGGGTTTATTTCATAGTCAGCATTGGGAGAGGACGTCTTGGTCAAGTCAGAGGTCAACACAGAACAACACCTTACTACAAATAAAAAGTAAGAACCTGAAATCATTTCCACGAAACAGTTATTGTGATCATAAATAATTCAACATGATAATATGTATGCCAAAATTCTAATTCTAAATCAAGCATTTTTTTTCTTTTCCCCAAGGATTTTCATTTTTCCAAGGTTTTCTTTACTGGTAAATGAGTTGTCTTAAATAGCATGGGCTAGCTTGCAATTGCAAGACAATGGAGTTGACTCCATCACCGGAGATTTCAATTCCTAGAAAGGCAATTCCGTATCAAATATTTATGTCCAATAACTTAGATAATATATTTTGCCAATTCAGAGACTGAAATGGTTTACCTGTAAAAATCAGATCAAATACATTGAGACAGGATGTGGTGGTTTTATGTTTTTCCACACATCACTAACATCTTGAGACTAGGCATTAAAAAGAAATGCATTGCTCCTCCTTCACATAACAATGTTAGACCTTACATTTTGTAATACCAGAGCCATCATAACATATTTCCATCTATTGCCCCTCAGACCTTGGATGAGTGAGAGTCTGGATTTGAGTAGACTGTTTAATCATGTTACAATATATATGTATTGTTCTGGGCAATGTAACAGGTATTTCCCTAGTACAAATTATTCTGAAGTTTCATCGACTTTTTTTATATCAGTCATCGACGACAGACCGATATAAAAAAGTCGATAAAACGTCAGAATAATTCGGACTAGTATTTCCCCAGGAATATGTTGTAATAACTTAATATCCAGTCTCATTGAGAAGGAAAAACTGACACCATATATATAGGTAACGGGTTGTTTCGCCCTAAATCCTGTTCGCGCTAAGGGTTGTTTCGCCCTAAATCCTGTTTGACCTAGGTTGTTTCGCCCTATTTTTTTAAAAATTTATAAGCTAATATAATAATTACTTTAACATTTAAATATATCAACTAAGGTTATTGATGACTTTCTACATTGGCGTTAGGTATATTTCATGTAAAGTATGTGAGCGCGGAGTCAGCTTTTTCACAGCTGCCGTGTGTCACACTCGCTTAAAAACAAGACAAACACATTTTTTTATGAAATTGATTTTAATGATGTAAAGTCGTTCACTCCTCAGTAATAACGAGCACAAGATTTAGGTTCATTGGTTTATTACATTCCAGTAGATAAACCTAAAATACAATATATTAGTATTAAAATATATGAGTCGAACTAAGCATAAAACGAACGTTTACAATAAATGTGAAACAGTGTCTATCTACACTATTTAGTTCTACTTTCGCTTTATAAGCTTCGACGTTATTATACAGATATAGTGTCATATTATCTTATATTCTATTGCACTGTGCTAAAATGTACATTTACATATTACTATTACAATGATAAGCTTACCAGAGGCCTGGAAAGGTCCTTCCTGCTCCGACAGCAATACAGTGCAGAGTGAGGTGGGAAGGTTACGGGTGCGTGTGTATACGACACCCAGGGTGGCGTGAGTATTGGAAATACTCGTGCAATCGCATTCGCTCGACCTTACACATATTCGATATGAAACGAGTACGATAGACAACACATACAAGTAAACATGCTGATCTAGTGCATCGAGTACACCCTGTTACAATGATATGGAAGAGTAAGAAGACTTATTTTGTGACTTAAAACAACTAAAATTGAAAGAAAATACAAAACAATGTTTCGCCATCATATTTTTTGGGCGAAACAATCTAGCACGAAACAACCTAGGGCGAATGGGATTTTGGGCGAAACAACCCGGAACCATATGTATGTATATGTATGCATGTAGCAGAACACGACTGGGTCGATCCTCGGCAACCAGGTAGCATCAGTCTAGAGTTTTAAGGGTCCTGGGTTCAAACCCTGACTAGGCTGTTATATTACACATCCCAGCATGATACTGGCTAAAATTCATAACACTAATATAAGACTCTTGATTATTAAGGAAAATTCATTTTTTTTTTTTTTAATTTGACATGTGACACTGAAAGTGAAAAAAATTACATAATTATATGTAAAAAAACAACATTGATCAACCTATATTTCATCCTTAATATTTAGATCGTGAGATAGCTGTCATTTGCAAATAAAAATGTATCATAAGGAATATTCTTTTTATTCGGTTAAAAGCTCATTAGAGCTTATGTTTGTAGTTTGTAACTATACGGAATTAAAATAAAACTTTCATATTCAAATAGGCGACTTACATTAGCGTTTTATTAACCCAACGGTTTGACGGTAACTTGCAAAGAACATGAAATGTCAGCAGATCACTAAGAAATATATCTGTATTATTTAAATATTTTTTCAATAATTCTCAATCTGATTTGGTCTTGCAGTCATGTAAAGAATGCATCAATCGTAAATCGTCAAAACTGGTAATGCAACGAACATCAGACCGAAACTTCTATCCTCGTGTTATCGGTTTCCGCAAGTTTTAAACACAAAACGCATACAAATCATAATGTATACAAACCATTTCTGCATACGCATGTTAGTGCTCCTGTTGTTAAAGAATGCTGTAACTTCCCTCCAAGTAACAATGCCATAATGTGATGCGATTCCCGATGTCCTTGGATTTTCTCCCGTCACTCAAACGTTTGTAAATTTTTATATAATTCAAGCTTGTTTCTGATTTCGTTAATGAGAAATCATTAATTCATTTTTTTCAATGAAATGAGAACATTTTATTTCAGGGTTACGAAAAAGCGGGAAGTAATCTTTCTGAAGTCTTATCATAGTTAGTTGGTATAAATATTATGAAGATCTTCAGTATAATGATATATGTAAATAGTTAAAGTAATAACTGCTCCCCAGTCACAACCGGAAGCACATGGTGAAAAATTGCACAAACGTAAACACGAACGCAACATGAGGTAATGTTATGTACAACACGAGTTTAGACAGTGATCGTCGTGTTGAGTCATCCAGTGGAGAACTAATTATTTACATTTACATACTAAGTTACTTCATATACAAATTGTAGTGTGATTTTTACTCTAAAAAGAGCTTATCTGCTGTTAGCTTTATTCATGTTTCTCAACCGACAAATAGGGGCGGACAAATAGTGTATCTTAACGAATAAGTGTAATGTAAATTAGGGGAAATATACATAGGTAAAGTTGAATTGAAGTCCAATTATTTTATGAAGTTGAAATTATACATTTGTCAGTAGTGATGAGGAAATCATATAATCCACTGATTATGAGCCGGTCCGATATATTATTGAAATCTAGATAGATAGGTTACACATTCGGTATACTTGTAACGGGAGAGATGGAAATGCACGGCCAGACCGGGATCTCCCGAACCCAAGACAGACAGTCTACCAATTCAGCTACCTGGTCGCTTGTGATTAACCCAGTCCAGTTCCACTTCATTCCTCCCTCCTTCTCCTAAGTATTCGCCCACCAAGACATAAATATTTACAACCCAGGTTCAGGTATCCCCTTGCCAAGTGTACATCCATTACTTGGAACACGTGTTATATGGTCACAGGATAGGGAAAATGCACAGCCAGACCGGGATTCAAACCAGGGACCCTCCAAATTCTAGACATATGCTCTACCAATTGAGCTTCCTTATTAGCAAGTCCAGTTCTGCTACATTTCTCTTCTTTTTTTCCCTTAAAATCTTCACCTACGGAGACAGCACTATTTACAATGCATGACGCTTGTTGTTGGTTGAAGACGCTTTTAAGGAGGACCCCTCAGAACTGTATAGATGGACATTTTCTTTACTGATACATATTAGATCAGCATCTTTGCTCATGACATAATAAAATTCCCTGTATGCACCACCTTGTAAATGATACAAGTTTGCCTTGAAAATTACAGAATTCTACATACATGTGATTTTTTAGTGATGTTTTTGTTTAAGATAATTGTGATTTTTTTAGTCGTGTAAAATCGTCCAGCTTCGATCTCAGAGTAGTTCTTTGATATTTCTAAAGTCCATGTACCTTACCAATGTCTATCAGCCTTGTGATTGGTCTATTACAGAAATAACCAAAGATAGTCTGGCCAAATGCATTTTACCTGTCTTATTACAGAAATATCCAAAAATGATCTGGCCCAATGTATTTTACCTGTACTATTACAAACTGTAGATGTCTGTGACCCACTATTATCAAAAGTTTTGTGTGCATTTTGCAACTGAATACTCAGGCATGCACTGTAAATAATATTAGATTTGGGAAACAAAGACTGAAAAATGTAGAAAGTTCTCGGTCTGGACTTGTTTGATTGCCAATGACATTTATAAGTGCAGTTATACCTCTGGTAAGTTTTCTATTTAGTGAATATATATATATATGATTTGTACTTCAGTGAAAATGAAAATATGGATGAAGCAGAGGGAGAAACAGGACAGCGGATCCTTGCTCAGTTTAAGAGTGAGACCGGTGAAGTGGCAGGCAGCTCTTTTGATTTACCTGTAGATATCACACCTGAGAAGTTACAACTCATCTGCAATGCAATCCTCAATAATGTAAGTTACTAGCAATTAATAATGCGCTATCCTTAGTAGATATACATATGTGATTGCTGCCCTGTAAATGCTTTTGAGTCCATCTTAAAACAGTCATGTAAAGATTACCAGTCCTTGTGATTTTTGTAACATTTATCTACCTTGAGTTTTTCTCCCCACCCATAAACAATGTGCACGGGAATATGCATCTCACAAAATTGTGTATTTGTTTACCTTTCACATTGAATAGGCTGAGAGCCTCATATCCGAAAAAGGTTACTCAGCCCTGTTTCATAAGTTGCTTAAATGATAGTTATTATAGACAACAGTAACATCTTGTATTATTGGTTTTCACAGACAGAAACGGTGCCCTATTCTTTTTTCGTAAATGAAAGTGAGATTACGACATCACTGTCCAGCAGCCTCGACAAGGAAGCCCTAGAGAACACGGAGAAGGTGCTGGACATTGTGTATCAGCCTCAGGCTATCTTCAGAGTCCGAGCGGTCACTCGCTGTACTAGCACCATCGCTGGACATGCAGAGGCGGTCATCGCTGTGTCCTTCAGTCCTGATGGCAGGTAAAGTGTAAACACCTGATCCCAGTTTTTCAAAGCTTAAGTGATTAGATAAACAATGTTACATTAATGTAACAGTGGTCTTTATTTTTCCAATGCCTCCGCTAGGAGTCAAACCCGGGACCTCTGGTTACTAGTCTTAAGAATATATACGCTCTACCGAATGAGCTGATGAGAAATTCTCCCTAGCCGAGTCGGTAGGAAGCGGCTAGTATTTTACCATAGTGACATTAATGATAACAGGTGGTAAACTAGATAGGGAACTTTCTAAGGTACTGAGAAATAACATTCTCTCACATTTCACAGGTCACTCCTGTTTCGTGTAGGTAAAAAGTTACTTTATAACTTTTAATTTCCTAAGTAGGGAAAAATAGCTCACATGTGTGATGTAGACAGAGAAATATCATTCTGAGGATATGATTTTTGTTGTCCAGAAAAAGATCCCACTTCTTTTAGGAGGACAAATCTTAGCCATGAATTGAGATTTTTCTTCCTACATTACAGGGGTGAATTGTTACATTATTTAGTGACTTTTAGGAAGAGTTTTGTGTGGTAGCAGCAGATTTGTAGATGTTTTGTCTCCATTGTAGATATCTAGCCAGTGGATCAGGGGATACAACTGTCAGATTCTGGGATGTCAACACAGAAACCCCACAGTACACCTGTAAAGGTGAGGTGATCATCTATAAATAACGCCATGCTGGAACAGTTTGTTTTATTGTTATGTAGGCATTAAAGGATTGTATTTGGGTTACAACGTACATATGGTGGTAAGGATTAGCTACATACATCCATTGCAACCCTTGGATTAACAATTAATTGTCCATGTATATAATAACAATACCTGTGTTTGTAAGAAAATGTCTTGTTATTGAAACATAATTATCATATTTTTACCATGGAGGCAATAAGAGCTGACCCCAGGCCCTGGGGTCATGAAATAGACTTTTATTACAGTCAAAAGCTCTAAAGAACTGATGTTATTTGTTTTTAAAATGCCCACTGACTTGAAATAAAATGTATCTTTATCTTAGACTTAAGTAAAAAAAACTTGTCCTCGTTTGATTGTCAGGAACTTTCATTTCATATATGAATTAATGTTCCTTGTAGGTACAAGTATTGTGAGGAACTTATATATCTTACATAACATTACTTGTAGATATTGTCAGAAAAGGTATAGTGAGAGTCTAGCATCTTGTATATAATGTTCCTTGTAGGTATTGTGAAGAATAGCTGTCTATTGTCTGATGTTCTTTGCAGGTATTCTGAGGAACTAATGTTTAGTATTGAATTTTCTCTGTATGTATTGTCAGAAACTATATGTCTAGTATTTAATAGTTGATGTGATGTTGTTTCCCCACAGGACATAAGCACTGGGTGTTGTGTATAGCATGGTCACCAGGTGGTAACAAACTGGCCTCTGGCTGTAAGAACAGTCAGGTAAGTTACTGGTATGCCGATCCTTCTGTAGAAAAATAAGAAGACAGAAGAATATTAGTCTTGCTGATTCCCACCTTAATACATTATGTAGTTATACATTTTGTTTTAGCTTTTTGAGATAGTATATAAACTCTGCCACCAGTATGACAATATAACATTTTACTCATGAATCCTCAGAATGGTCCTAGATTTTTTAGGTCACCTGAGACAAAGTCTCAAGTGACCTATTGCGATCGCCTTTTGTCCGTCGTCGTCCGTCGTGTGTCCGTAAACAATTTACATTTTCGACTTCTTCTCCAAAACCCCTGAACCAATTTCAATGAAATTTTGCAGGGACCTTCCATGGACAAAGGTCAACAAAAA
>NW_018404557.1:567917-571779 GCF_002113885.1 Mizuhopecten yessoensis
TAATGGCAAATGATACTTTGAATATTACATGTTAATAACTTGATTGGAATTATAACCTTGAATTGACAGTTTGATACTTTGAAAATTTTGAGCCAGCCCTACCCCCAAGGGCTGTAGGGTGGGGCTCAAAGGAGTCAGTGTGCTAAAATTTCTTCATTTTCCTTGTTAAGAATAAGAGGTGCTAGTTTCAAATCCTTTTTAGTCTGAAATCTGTATGCTAGATATTGAGTAAGGTGGTATTATTGTTTTTTGTCACTTTGAATAATATTTCTGTTCATGTTAAAAACAAAATCAACTCTCAGTATAAATATATCAGGTGACCGTTAAGGCCCATGGGCCTCTTGTTAATATAAAGTTGTGGTTTGATGAACTATATCATATGATATATGATGAGCCAATCTAAATGTATTCATGATCTAGGTAAACTCAGTCAAACCTCATTATATCAAACGTGTAAGGAACACAACAAACAAAACTCTTGAAATCACAGTTACATTTAGATACACATATTTTATTCTTATAGAAATTTACATATTCCTCAGATTTCAGTTCTATAATGTAAATAAAAGTTAAGTGATAATAACATTCACTCTATAAGAATTAAACGTAAGCTACCAGGTCCAGGCGACTAAAAGATGACTTCAAGATAAACAGTGATTTCATTCGGAGATGTTTATAAACTAATAACAAAGTTGGACTGTGTATGGTTTTAAATTGATGTGCCAGGTATGTCTGTGGGACCCAGGTACTGGACAACAGCTGGGACACACACTAGTAGGACACAAGCAGTGGATCACCTGGTTGTCATGGAAACCTTTACATCTGTAAGTTATTCCCCTGAATACTGTTAAATCACTTCATTGCCACAAGTTAAGTACAATGAAGCCTGGCCTATCAGACCCTTCTGTATGATACTCCCTGTATACTCTAAATCTTTTACATTAATTGCCCTGTCTTATCTAACCATTCTGTATTAAGATGCCCTGTCTTATCTAACCATTCTGTATTAAGATTCCCTGTCTGTTCCAAAGTTTCTCTCTTTCTAAGCCAAGCTTTTTTTATTATGATCCCTGTGTAATACAGGCATTCTGTACTTTGACCTGTTTAATCCAACTCCTTTGTATTATGACCCATGACCCCTGCTTAGTACCACCATTCTGTAAAATGACACCCTGTTAATCCAACCCTACTGTATTATGAATCCCTGTCTAATACAAACCCTCTGCATTATGACCTGTTTCATCCAAATCCTCTGTAAAACAAACCTCTCCTAATACAATCCTTCTGTATTGTGAATCCATGTATAATACAGACCCTCTGTATTATGACATGTTTCATCCAACTACTTTGTATTATGACCCCCTGCCTATTACAACTCTTCTGTACAAGGACCCCCTGTCTAATCCACCATAATTTTGTAATTCATTAGTAATGAAAACTTACAAATAATACTTGCATATTCTGACACCCTGTATAATCTAACCAATATGTTTTGGTCCATAAATTATAGAGCAAAACAGACACAGACAAAAACATAATTGTTACATTCCAGTTATTATTCCTCCCATCTATATAGTAATTGTTACATTCCAGTTATTATTCCTCCCATCTATATAGTAATTGCTTTGTCAGTGCATCTGTCCGTCAGTAGTAAAAAGCATGTGCACAAGAGATCTCAAGAACTCCTAAACATATTAAGTTCATATTTACACCAAAGTACGATAATAGAATATAGTTCTTGATTTTGGTGGACATCAGTCAAGGTTAAGGGGTCAAAGTTCACGGGCAAAGATCACACTTGCCCACATTTGAAGTCTACATTTCCTGGCTCCTGTCCTTCTTCAGTTCCACTAAGGCTACTTTGTCTTGATCTATGTCATGTCTATGTTGAATGATTACGTCTTGAGTCCAAAAATTAATTTGCTCTGGTAACTTTCAGGGATCCAGAAAGTCGTTTCCTAGCAAGTTCTTCAAAGGTATGTTGTTGTTTTTTCTTCATAACTGTATTCATGTAAAGATGGAGACTTATAGTGGCAGCAGTATTATAATATATTTCTGTGAGCCCCAGCTCACTTCGTTTTTATTGTCAGAGGATTACATTGTTTGACATCACATTGACTTCTCTGTCTTGTTCAGAGGTGAAAAGGGCAAAAAAAATAAGATTCAAATATACATTTTTATTGATGTCATAAGGTAAAACATGGATTGATAAAACATTAAAACTATAACAAAGTAATATTCAACCTATATAATATCAGTGTAGAAATTGACGTTTCTGGATGAGAGATTCTGCTTACAACAGACATTGCTTATGTTGACTGTTGTTTCAATGACCTGTCCGTAGTTATAGGAATAAATAATGGGAATAACTCGAGGTTTAGTGTTGTGTTAAATCATGTATGTTACCACCAGGATCTCGGTAACAAACTTTTGATGGAATTACTCAGTACTAATCATTGATTGCTGTAACTGTTTTGTTGTAGGATGGGACAATCAAGATCTGGGATACAGTGTTGTTCCAGTGTACACTTACCCTGTCTGGTCATCTACAGTCTATAACCTGTGTCAAGTGGGGTGGAACAGACCTCCTGTACACCTCATCACAGGACAGAACCCTCAAGGTGTGGAGGGGAGACAATGTAAGTATGGGGGTCATAGAGGTGTACAGGGTCATAGAGGGGTATGGGAAAGGGTCCATAGAGGTGTACATGGTCATAGAGGGGTATGGGAAGGGGTTCATAGAGTTGTACAGTGTCATAGAGGGGTATGGGAAGGGGTTCATAGAGGTGTACAGGGTCATAGAGGGGTATGGGTAGGGGTTCATAGAGGTGTACACAGAAAAGGATCATGGCGGGGTATGAGTAGGCATTCATAAAGGTGTACAAGGAAAGAGATTATGGCAGGGTATGGGTAGGGGATCATTGAGGGGTTCAATGAAAGAGATCACAGCGGGGGATAGGTAGGGGGTCATAGAGGTGTACACAGAAAGAGATCACGGAGGGGTATAGGTAGGGGTTCATAGAGGTGTACACAGAAAGAGATCACGGAGGGTATAGGTAGAGGTTCATAGACGTGTACAGGGTCATAGAGTGATATGAATATGGTGGTCATAGAGGTGTACAAGGAAAGGGATCAAGAAAGGGTATGGGTAGAGGAATTATAGAGTGGTAGGGTCATAGATGGGTATGGGGAGGGGATTACAGAAGGGTATGAGAAGGGGGTTTATGGAGAGGTACGAAAGGAGGATGGTGTCAAAGACTGGTACATGGGTTGTAGAGTGGTGCATGGGTCAATGATGGGTATGGGAAGGGGGTTATAGAAAAGTATCAAAGAGGCGAGGGTCAATGACTGGTATATGGGTCATAGAGGGATATATCAGGAAGGAT
This sequence comes from Mizuhopecten yessoensis, assembly GCF_002113885.1. Classification (NCBI taxonomy): domain Eukaryota; kingdom Metazoa; phylum Mollusca; class Bivalvia; order Pectinida; family Pectinidae; genus Mizuhopecten; species Mizuhopecten yessoensis. The sequence continues at coordinate 571,304 of NW_018404557.1, forward strand.
CATAAAAGGTACAGGTAAGGGGTAAAAGAAGGGGATGTGACAGGATCTGGGAGGGGTCCAGGGACAGGGTTATAGAGGGGAATACATGCCATAGATACAAACAGGGGGTCGGTTACATAACCACTTTTTCTGGGACTTGTGTTTTACATAAAAATAGCATCTGGGATGAACCTCTTTGTGCCCTAGATCTGAGTAAGATTTAATTTTTGTTAGATCTTCAAAAAGGGTCAGTGTGGGCAACTCATTGATTTATTATCATCTATACAGAGAAACCTGACTTTACTGACACCTGTTTTTAGGTCACCTGAGACAAATTCTCAAGTGACCTATTGCGATCGCCTTTTGTCCGTCGTCGTCCGTCGTCCGTTGTGCGTCCGTAAACAATTTACATTTTCGACTTCTTCTCCAAAACCCCTGAACCAATTTCAATGAAATTTTGCAGGGACCTTCCATGGACAAAGGTCAACAAAAATAGT